>NW_027004073.1:0-155570 GCF_036934945.1 Oncorhynchus masou masou
CCTAGAGCGTCTGCACTCCCTTGTATTTTCGTCTTCTTTTTAATTTTCTTCTTTAAAATCTTTATGTATCTCATGTTGCTGTTTCTTCCATTGTGCACACTGAAAATTAGTTTCTGCTTTTATGTCTGAAGCAGATTGAATTTGTAAAACACGGCAGATAATTTCAAAAACAGACGTGGGAATTAGGGTAAAGACTGGATTCCTTTTATTTGTCCGGTGTCCTTGGTGGCCTTGTTTGAAAAAACATTACAGTTTTCTGTTGAGAAGATGTTGCAGCAGTGGAATTTGAACCCACATCTCTGAAAGACTGATGCTTAAATCCAGTGCTCTGGACAGCTTGGCCACAGTACCCACTGTTAAAATGGACTGCTTGGTCGTCACACAGCCCGACCCAACTTTCCTTGTTCGTCACACAGCCCGCCCCAACTTTCCTTGTTTACAATCAAGGCTTTGACGTGAACAACCACTGGTAGGAGGTGCAACTGCCACTACGAGAGCACAAGACATGGTGGCTGATTGGTTAAGGCGATGAACTACACTATTGAGTTGGAACCCCATCCGTGACACACAACATTTGTTCTTTTCTCCCTTGCATGGTCCTACATGAAAGTAAAAACGCTGAAAAAAAGCAGAACATGTGACAGCTTGCACAAACAATCTCAATAAAGATGGCAGTGGTGGGATTTGAACCCACGCCTCCTTAGAGACTAGAGCCTAAATCCAGTGCCTTGGACCGCTCGGCCACACTACCCAGCTGTAGAAAAATATTCACACTTTCTCGTCAGTTACCTAGAGCGTCTGCACTCCCTTGTATTTTAGTCTTCTTTTAATTTTCTTCTTTAAAATCTTTATGTATCTCATGTTGCTGTTTCTTCCATTGTGCACACTGAAAATTAGTTTCTGCTTTATGTCTGAAGCAGATTGAATTTGGAAAACACGGCAGATAATTTCAAAAACAGACTTGGGAATTAGGTAAAGACTGGATTCCTTTTATTTGTCCGGTGTCCTTGGTGGCCTTGTTTGAAAAAACATTACAGTTTTCTGTTGAGAAGATGTTGCAGCAGTGGAATTTGAACCCACATCTCTGAAAGACTGGATGCTTAAATCCAGTGCTCTGGACAGCTTGGCCACAGTACCCACTGTTAAAATGAACTGCTAGGTCGTCACACAGCCCGCCCCAACTTTCCTTGTTTACAATCAAGGCTTTGACGTGAACATCCACCGGTAGGAGGTGCAACTGCCACCGCGAGAGCACAGAACATGGTGGCTGATTGGTTAAGGTGATGAACTACACTATTGAGTTGGAACCCCATCCGTGAAACACAACATTTGTTTTTTTCTCTCTTGCATGGTCCTACATGAAAGTAAAAATGCTGAAATAAAGCAGAACATGTGACAGCTTGAGCAAACAATCTCAATAAAGATGGCAGTGGTGGGATTTGAACCCACGCCTCATTAGAGACTGGAGCCTAAATCCAGCGCCTTCAGACCGATCGGCCACACTACCCAGCTGTAGAAAAATATTCACACTTTCTCGTCAGTTACCTAGAGCGTCTGCACTCCTTGTATTTTCGTCTTCTTTTTTAATTTTCTTCTTTAAAATCTTTATGTATCTCATGTTGCTGTTTCTTCCATTGTGCACACTGAAAATTAGTTTCTGCTTTTATGTCTGAAGCAGATTGAATTTGTAAAACACGGCAGATAATTTCAACAACAGACGTGGGAATTAGGGTAAAGACTGGATTCCTTTATTTGTCCGGTGTCCTTGGTGGCCTTGTTTGAAAAACATTACAGTTTTCTGTTGAGAAGATGTTGCAGCAGTGGAATTTGAACCCACATCTCTGAAAGACTGGATGCTTAAATCCAGTGCTCTGGACAGCTTGGCCACAGTACCCACTGTTAAAATGGACTGCTTGGTCGTCACACAGCCCGACCCAACTTTCCTTGTTCGTCACACAGCCCGCCCCAACTTTCCTTGTTTACAATCAAGGCTTTGACGTGAACAACCACTGGTAGGAGGTGCAACTGCCACTACGAGAGCACAAGACATGGTGGCTGATTGGTTAAGGCGATGAACTACACTATTGAGTTGGAACCCCATCCGTGACACACAACATTTGTACTTTTCTCCCTTGCATGGTCCTACATGAAAGTAAAAACGCTGAAAAAAAGCAGAACATGTGACAGCTTGCACAAACAATCTCAATAAAGATGGCAGTGGTGGGATTTGAACCCACGCCTCCTTAGAGACTGGAACCTAAATCCAGCGCCTTAGACCGCTCAGCGAAACAACCCAGCTGTAGAAAAAAAATCACACTTTCTAGTCAGATACCTAGAGCGTCTGCACTCACCTGGAATTTAAGTCTTCTTTTTAATTTTCTTCTTTAAAATCTTTATGTATCTCATGTTGCTGTTTCATCCATTGTGCACACTGAAAATTAGTTTCTGCTTTTATGTCTGAAGCAGATTGAATTTGGAAAACACGGCAGATAATTTCAAAAACAGACGTGGGAATTAGGGTAAAGGCTGGATTCCCTTTATTTGTCCGGTGTCCTTGGTGGCCTTGTTTGAAAAAACATTACAGTTTTCTGTTGAGAAGATGTTGCAGCAGTGGAATTTGAACCCACATCTCTGAAAGAATGGATCCTTAAATCCAGTACTCTGGACAGCTCGGCCACATTACCCACTGTTAAAATGGACTGCTGGGTCGTCGCCTTGCTCAGCCCAACTTTCCTTATTTACCATCAAGGCTTTGACATGAACAACCACCGGAAGGAGGTGCAACTGCCAGCACAAGAGCACAGGACTTGGTAGCTGGTTGGTTAAGGCGATGGACTACACTATTGAGTTGGAACCCCATCCGTGACACATTTTCGTCTTCTTTTTCATTTTCTTCTTTAAAATATTTATGTATCTCATGTTGCTCTTGCTTCTGTCATCTTTTTTTGATTCTCTTTTTAAAAATCTTAATTTATCTCATGTTGCTCTTTCATGCATTGTGTCCACTGAATTTTTTTTTCTGCTTTTATGTCTGAAGCAGATTGAATTTGAAAAACACAGCAGATAATTTCAAAAACAGAAGTGGGAACTAGGGTAAGGCCTGGATTCCCTTTATTTGTCTGGTGTCCTTGGAGACTGGAGCCTTAATCCAGCGCCTTAGACCGCTCGGCCACACTACAAAGCTCTGGAAAAAATTCAAACTTTCTCGTCAGTTACCTAGAGCGTTTGCACTACCTTGTATTTTCGTCTTCTTTAAAATATTTATGTATCTCATGTTGCTCTTGCTTCCGTCATCTTTTTTTGATTCTCTTTTTAAAAATCTTAATTTATCTCATGTTGCTCTTTCATGCATTGTGTCCACTGAATTTTTTTTTCTGCTTTTATGTCTGAAGCAGATTGAATTTGAAAAACACAGCAGATAATTTCAAAAACAGAAGTGGGAACTAGGGTAAGGCCTGGATTCCCTTTATTTGTCTGGTGTCCTTGGAGACTGGAGCCTTAATCCAGCGCCTTAGACCGTCGGCCACACTACAAAGCTCTGGAAAAAAAATTCAAACTTTTCGTCAGTTACCTAGAGCGTTTGCACTACCTTGTATTTTCGTCTTCTTTAAAATATTTATGTATCTCATGTTGCTCTTGCTTCCGTCATCTTTTTTTGATTCTCTTTTTAAAAATCTTAATTTATCTCATGTTGCTCTTTCTTGCATTGTGTACACTGAAAATGTGTTTCTGCTTTTATGTCTGAAGCAGATTGAATTTGAAAAACAGCAGATCATTTCAAAAACAGAAGTGGGAACTAGGGTAAGGCCTGGATTCCCTTTATTTGTCTGGTGTCCTTGGTGGCCTTGTTTGGAATTACATTACAGTTTTCTGTTGAGAAAACGTTGCAGCGGTGGACTTTAAACCCACATCTCTGAAAGAATGGATCCTTAAATCCAGTACTCTGGACAGCTCGGCCACATTACCCACTGTTAAAATGGACTGCTGGGTCGTCGCCTTGCTCAGCCCAACTTTCCTTGTTTACCATCAAGGCTTTGACATGAACAACCACCGGAAGGAGGTGCAACTGCCAGCACAAGAGCACAGGACTTGGTAGCTGGTTGGTTAAGGCGATGGACTACACTATTGAGTTGGAACCCCATCCGTGACACACAACATTTGTTCTTTTCTCCCTTGCATGGCCCTACATGAAAGTAAAAACGCTGAAATAAAGCAGAACATGTGACAGATTGCGCAAACAAACTCAATAAAGATGGCAGTGGTGGGATTTGAACCCACGCCTCCTTAGAAACTGGAGCCTTAATCCAGCGCATTAGACCGCTCGGCCACACTACCCAGGTCTGGAAAAATATTCACACTTTCTCGTCAGTTACCTAGGGCGTCTGCACTTCCTTGTATTTTCGTCTTCTTTTTCATTTTCTTCTTTAAAATATTTATGTATCTCATGTTGCTCTTGCTTCCGTCATCTTTTTTTGATTCTCTTTTTAAAAATCTTAATTTATCTCATGTTGCTCTTTCTTGCATTGTGTACACTGAAAATTTGTTTCTGCTTTTATGTCTGAAGCAGATTGAATTTGAAAAACAGCAGATAATTTCAAAAACAGAAGTGGGAACTAGGGTAAGGCCTGGATTCCCTTTATTTGTCTGGTGTCCTTGGTGGCCTTGTTTGGAATTACATTACAGTTTTCTATTGAGAAAACGTTGCAGCGGTGGACTTTAAACCCACATCTCTGAAAGAATGGATCCTTAAATCCAGTACTCTGGACAGCTCGGCCACATTACCCACTGTTAAAATGGACTGCTGGGTCGTCGCCTTGCTCAGCCCAACTTTCCTTGTTTACCATCAAGGCTTTGACATGAACAACCACCGGAAGGAGGTGCAACTGCCAGCACAAGAGCACAGGACTTGTTAGCTGGTTGGTTAAGGCGATGGACTACACTATTGAGTTTGAACCCCATCCGTGACACACAACATTTGTTCTTTTCTCCCTTGCATGGCCCTACATGAAAGTAAAAACGCTGAAATAAAGCAGAACATGTGACAGATTGCGCAAACAAACTCAATAAGGATGGCAGTGGTGGGATTTGAACCCACGCCTCCTTAGAGACTGGAGCCTAAATCCAGCACCTTAGACCGCTCGGCCACACTACCCAGCTGAATAAAAATATTCACACTTTCTCGTCAGTTACCTAGGGCGTCTGCACTTCCTTGTATTTTCGTCTTCTTTTTCATTTTCTTCTTTAAAATATTTATGTATCTCATGTTGCTCTTGCTTCTGTCATCTTTTTTTGATTCTCTCTTTAAAAATCTTAATTTATCTCATGTTGCTCTTTCATGCATTGTGTCCACAGAAATTTGTTTTCTGCTTTTATGTCTGAAGCAGATTGAATTTGAAAAACACAGCAGATAATTTCAAAAACAGAAGTGGGAACTAGGGTAAGGCCTGGATTCCCTTTATTTGTCCGGTGTCCTTGGTGACCTTGTTTGGAATTACGTTACAGTTTTCTGTTGAGAAAACGTTGCAGCGGTGGACTTTAAGCCCACATCTCTGAAAGAATGGATCCTTAAATCCAGTACTCTGGACAGCTCGGCCGCATTACCCACTGTTGAAATGGACTGCTGTGTCGGCGCCAAGCCCAGCCCAACTTTCCTTGTTCGTCACACAGCCCGCCCCAACTTTCCTTGTTTACAATCAAGGCTTTGACGTGAACAACCACTGGTAGGAGGTGCAACTGCCACTACGAGAGCACAAGACATGGTGGCTGATTGGTTAAGGCGATGAACTACACTATTGAGTTGGAACCCCAGCCGTGACACACAACATTTGTACTTTTCTCCCTTGCATGGTCCTACATGAAAGTAAAAACGCTGAAAAAAAGCAGAACATGTGACAGCTTGCACAAACAATCTCAATAAAGATGGCAGTGGTGGGATTTGAACCCACGCCTCCTTAGAGACTGGAACCTAAATCAGGCGCCTTAGACCGCTCGGCGAAACAACCCAGCTGTAGAAAAAAAATCACACTTTCTCGTCAGATACCTAGAGCGTCTGCACTCACCTGGAATTTAAGTCTTCTTTTTAATTTTCTTCTTTAAAATCTTTATGTATCTCATGTTGCTGTTTCATCCATTGTGCACACTGAAAATTAGTTTCTGCTTTTATGTCTGAAGCAGATTGAATTTGGAAAACACGGCAGATAATTTCAAAAACAGACGTGGGAATTAGGGTAAAGGCTGGATTCCTTTTATTTGTCCGGTGTCCTTGGTGGCCTTGTTTGAAAAAACATTACAGTTTTCTGTTGAGAAGATGTTGCAGCAGTGGAATTTGAACCCACATCTCTGGAAGACTGGATGCTTAAATCCAGTGCACTGGACAGCTTGGCCAAAGTACCCACTGTTAAAATGGACTGCTAGGTCGTCACACAGCCCGCCCCAACTTTCCTTGTTTACAATCAAGGCTTTGACGTGAACAACCACTGGTAGGAGGTGCAACTGCCACCCCAAGAGCACAGGACATGGTGGCTGATTGGTTAAGGCGATGAACTACACTATTGAGTTGGAACCCCATCCGTGACACACAACATTTGTTCTTTTCTCCCTTGCATGGTCCTACATGAAAGTAAAAACGCTGAAATAAAGCAGAACATGTGACAGCTTGCACAAACAATCTCAATAAAGATGGCAGTGGTGGTATTTGAACCCACGCCTCCTTAGAGACTGGAGCCTAAATCCAGCGCCTTAGACCGCTCGGCCACACTACCCAGCTGTAGAAAAAAATTCACACTTTCTCGTCAGTTACCTAGAGCGTCTGCACTCCCTTGTATTTTAGTCTTCTTTTTAATTTTCTTCTTTAAAATCTTTATGTATCTCATGTTGCTGTTTCTTCCATTGTGCACACTGAAAATTAGTTTCTGCTTTTATGTCTGAAGCAGATTGAATTTGGAAAACACGGCAGATAATTTCAAAAACAGACGTGGGAATTAGGGTAAAGACTGGATTCCTTTTATTTGTCCGGTGTCCTTGGTGGCCTTGTTTGAAAAAACATTACAGTTTTCTGTTGAGAAGATGTTGCAGCAGTGGAATTTGAACCCACATCTCTGAAAGACTGGATGCTTAAATCCAGTGCTCTGGACAGCTTGGCCACAGTACCCACTGTTAAAATGGACTGCTTGGTCGTCACACAGCCCGCCCCAACTTTCCTTGTTCGTCACACAGCCCGCCCCAACTTTCCTTGTTTACAATCAAGGCTTTGACGTGAACAACCACTGGTAGGAGGTGCAACTGCCACCCCAAGAGCACAGGACATGGTGGCTGATTGGTTAAGGCGATGAACTACACTATTGAGTTGGAACCCGATCCGTGAAACACAACATTTGTTTTTTCTCTCTTGCATGGTCCTACATGAAAGTAAAAACGCTGAAATAAAGCAGAACATGTGACAGCTTGCACAAACAATCTCAATAAAGATGGCAGTGGTGGGATTTGAACCCACGCCTCCTTAGAGACTGGAGCCTAAATCCAGCGCCTTAGACCGCTCGGCCACACTACCCAGCTGTAGAAAAATATTCACACTTTCTCGTCAGTTACCTAGAGCGTCTGCACTCCCTTGTATTTTAGTCTTCTTTTTAATTTTCTTCTTTAAAATCTTTATGTATCTCATGTTGCTGTTTCTTCCATTGTGGACACTGAAAATTAGTTTCTGCTTTTATGTCTGAAGCAGATTGAATTTGGAAAACACGGCAGATAATTTCAAAAACAGACGTGGGAATTAGGGTAAAGACTGGATTCCTTTTATTTGTCCGGTGTCCTTGGTGGCCTTGTTTGAAAAAACATTACAGTTTTCTGTTGAGAAGATGTTGCAGCAGTGGAATTTGAACCCACATCTCTGAAAGACTGGATGCTTAAATCCAGTGCTCTGGACAGCTTGGCCACAGTACCCACTGTTAAAATGGACTGCTTGGTCGTCACACAGCCCGCCCCAACTTTCCTTGTTCGTCACACAGCCCGCCCCAACTTTCCTTGTTTACAATCAAGGCTTTGACGTGAACAACCACCGGTAGGAGGTGCAACTGCCACCGCGAGAGCACAGAACATGGTGGCTGATTGGTTAAGGTGATGAACTACACTATTGAGTTGGAACCCATCCGTGAAACACAACATTGTTTTTTCTCTCTTGCATGGTCCTACATGAAAGTAAAAACGCTGAAATAAAGCAGAACATGTGACAGCTTGCACAAACAATCTCAATAAAGATGGCAGTGGTGGGATTTGAACCCACGCCTCCTTAGAGACTGGAGCCTAAATCCAGCGCCTTAGACCGCTCGGCCACACTACCCAGCTGTAGAAAAAAATTCACACTTTTCGTCAGTTACCTAGAGCGTCTGCACTCCCTTGTATTTTAGTCTTCTTTTTAATTTTCTTCTTTAAAATCTTTATGTATCTCATGTTGCTGTTTCTTCCATTGTGCACACTGAAAATTAGTTTCTGCTTTTATGTCTGAAGCAGATTGAATTTGGAAAACACGGCAGATAATTTCAAAAACAGACGTGGGAATTAGGGTAAAGACTGGATTCCTTTTATTTGTCCGGTGTCCTTGGTGGCCTTGTTTGAAAAAACATTACAGTTTTCTGTTGAGAAGATGTTGCAGCAGTGGAATTTGAACCCACATCTCTGAAAGACTGGATGCTTAAATCCAGTGCTCTGGACAGCTTGGCCACAGTACCCACTGTTAAAATGGACTGCTTGGTCGTCACACAGCCCGCCCCAACTTTCCTTGTTCGTCACACAGCCCGCCCCAACTTTCCTTGTTTACAATCAAGGCTTTGACGTGAACAACCACCGGTAGGAGGTGCAACTGCCACCGCGAGAGCACAGAACATGGTGGCTGATTGGTTAAGGTGATGAACTACACTATTGAGTTGGAACCCATCCGTGAAACACAACATTTGTTTTTTCTCTCTTGCATGGTCCTACATGAAAGTAAAACGCTGAAATAAAGCAGAACATGTGACAGCTTGCACAAACAATCTCAATAAAGATGGCAGTGGTGGGATTTGAACCCACGCCTCCTTAGAGACTGGAGCCTAAATCCAGCGCCTTAGACCGCTCGGCCACACTACCCAGCTGTAGAAAAATATTCACACTTTCTCGTCAGTTACCTAGAGCGTCTGCACTCCCTTGTATTTTAGTCTTCTTTTTAATTTTCTTCTTTAAAATCTTTATGTATCTCATGTTGCTGTTTCTTCCATTGTGCACACTGAAAATTAGTTTCTGCTTTTATGTCTGAAGCAGATTGAATTTGGAAAACACGGCAGATAATTTCAAAAACAGACGTGGGAATTAGGGTAAAGACTGGATTCCTTTTATTTGTCCGGTGTCCTTGGTGGCCTTGTTTGAAAAAACATTACAGTTTTCTGTTGAGAAGATGTTGCAGCAGTGGAATTTGAACCCACATCTCTGAAAGACTGGATGCTTAAATCCAGTGCTCTGGACAGCTTGGCCACAGTACCCACTGTTAAAATGGACTGCTAGCCCGGTTCGTCACACAGCCCGCCCCAACTTTCCTTGTTTACAATCAAGGCTTTGACGTGAACAACCACTGGTAGGAGGTGCAACTGCCACCACGAGAGCACAAGACATGGTGGCTGATTGGTTAAGGCGATGAACTACACTATTGAGTTGGAACCCCATCCGTGACACACAACATTTGTACTTTTCTCCCTTGCATGGTCCTACATGAAAGTAAAAACGCTGAAAAAAAGCAGAACATGTGACAGCTTGCACAAACAATCTCAATAAAGATAGCAGTGGTGGGATTTGAACCCACGCCTCCTTAGAGACTGGAGCCTAAATCCAGCGCCTTAGACCGCTCGGCCACACTACCCAGCTGTAAAAAAATTTCACACTTTCTCGTCAGTTACCTAGAGCGTCTGCACTCCCTTGTATTTTAGTCTTCTTTTTAATTTTCTTCTTTAAAATCTTTATGTATCTCATGTTGCTGTTTCTTCCATTGTGCACACTGAAAATTAGTTTCTGCTTTTACGTCTGAAGCAGATTGAATTTGGAAAACACGGCAGATAATTTCAAAAACAGACGTGGGAATTAGGGTGAAGGCTGGATTTCTTTTATTTGTCCGGTGTCCTTGGTGGCCTTGTTTGAAAAAACATTACAGTTTTCTGTTGAGAAGATGTTGCAGCAGTGGAATTTGAACCCACATCTCTGAAAGACTGGATGCTTAAATCCAGTGCTCTGGACAGCTTGGCCACAGTACCCACTGTTAAAATGGACTGCTTGGTCGTCACACAGCCCGCCCCAACTTTCCTTGTTCGTCACACAGCCCGCCCCAACTTTCCTTGTTTACAATCAAGGCTTTGACGTGAACAACCACCGGTAGGAGGTGCAACTGCCACCGCGAGAGCACAGAACATGGTGGCTGATTGGTTAAGGTGATGAACTACACTATTGAGTTGGAACCCCATCCGTGAAACACAACATTTGTTTTTTCTCTCTTGCATGGTCCTACATGAAAGTAAAAACGCTGAAATAAAGCAGAACATGTGACAGCTTGCACAAACAATCTCAATAAAGATGGCAGTGGTGGGATTTGAACCCACGCCTCCTTAGAGACTGGAGCCTAAATCCAGCGCCTTAGACCGCTCGGCCACACTACCCAGCTGTAGAAAAATATTCACACTTTCTCGTCAGTTACCTAGAGCGTCTGCACTCCCTTGTATTTTAGTCTTCTTTTTAATTTTCTTCTTTAAAATCTTTATGTATCTCATGTTGCTGTTTCTTCCATTGTGCACACTGAAAATTAGTTTCTGCTTTTATGTCTGAAGCAGATTGAATTTGGAAAACACGGCAGATAATTTCAAAAACAGACGTGGGAATTAGGGTAAAGACTGGATTCCTTTTATTTGTCCGGTGTCCTTGGTGGCCTTGTTTGAAAAAACATTACAGTTTTCTGTTGAGAAGATGTTGCAGCAGTGGAATTTGAACCCACATCTCTGAAAGACTGGATGCTTAAATCCAGTGCTCTGGACAGCTTGGCCACAGTACCCACTGTTAAAATGGACTGCTTGGTCGTCACACAGCCCGCCCCAACTTTCCTTGTTCGTCACACAGCCCGCCCCAACTTTCCTTGTTTACAATCAAGGCTTTGACGTGAACAACCACCGGTAGGAGGTGCAACTGCCACCGCGAGAGCACAGAACATGGTGGCTGATTGGTTAAGGTGATGAACTACACTATTGAGTTGGAACCCGATCCGTGAAACACAACATTTGTTTTTTCTCTCTTGCATGGTCCTACATGAAAGTAAAAACGCTGAAATAAAGCAGAACATGTGACAGCTTGCACAAACAATCTCAATAAAGATGGCAGTGGTGGGATTTGAACCCACGCCTCCTTAGAGACTGGAGCCTAAATCCAGCGCCTTAGACCGCTCGGCCACACTACCCAGCTGTAGAAAAATATTCACACTTTCTCGTCAGTTACCTAGAGCGTCTGCACTCCCTTGTATTTTAGTCTTCTTTTTAATTTTCTTCTTTAAAATCTTTATGTATCTCATGTTGCTGTTTCTTCCATTGTGGACACTGAAAATTAGTTTCTGCTTTTATGTCTGAAGCAGATTGAATTTGGAAAACACGGCAGATAATTTCAAAAACAGACGTGGGAATTAGGGTAAAGACTGGATTCCTTTTATTTGTCCGGTGTCCTTGGTGGCCTTGTTTGAAAAAACATTACAGTTTTCTGTTGAGAAGATGTTGCAGCAGTGGAATTTGAACCCACATCTCTGAAAGACTGGATGCTTAAATCCAGTGCTCTGGACAGCTTGGCCACAGTACCCACTGTTAAAATGGACTGCTTGGTCGTCACACAGCCCGCCCCAACTTTCCTTGTTCGTCACACAGCCCGCCCCAACTTTCCTTGTTTACAATCAAGGCTTTGACGTGAACAACCACCGGTAGGAGGTGCAACTGCCACCGCGAGAGCACAGAACATGGTGGCTGATTGGTTAAGGTGATGAACTACACTATTGAGTTGGAACCCCATCCGTGAAACACAACATTTGTTTTTTCTCTCTTGCATGGTCCTACATGAAAGTAAAAACGCTGAAATAAAGCAGAACATGTGACAGCTTGCACAAACAATCTCAATAAAGATGGCAGTGGTGGGATTTGAACCCACGCCTCCTTAGAGACTGGAGCCTAAATCCAGCGCCTTAGACCGCTCGGCCACACTACCCAGCTGTAGAAAAATATTCACACTTTCTCGTCAGTTACCTAGAGCGTCTGCACTCCCTTGTATTTTAGTCTTCTTTTTAATTTTCTTCTTTAAAATCTTTATGTATCTCATGTTGCTGTTTCTTCCATTGTGCACACTGAAAATTAGTTTCTGCTTTTATGTCTGAAGCAGATTGAATTTGGAAAACACGGCAGATAATTTCAAAAACAGACGTGGGAATTAGGGTAAAGACTGGATTCCTTTTATTTGTCCGGTGTCCTTGGTGGCCTTGTTTGAAAAAACATTACAGTTTTCTGTTGAGAAGATGTTGCAGCAGTGGAATTTGAACCCACATCTCTGAAAGACTGGATGCTTAAATCCAGTGCTCTGGACAGCTTGGCCACAGTACCCACTGTTAAAATGGACTGCTTGGTCGTCACACAGCCCGCCCCAACTTTCCTTGTTCGTCACACAGCCCGCCCCAACTTTCCTTGTTTACAATCAAGGCTTTGACGTGAACAACCACCGGTAGGAGGTGCAACTGCCACCGCGAGAGCACAGAACATGGTGGCTGATTGGTTAAGGTGATGAACTACACTATTGAGTTGGAACCCCATCCGTGAAACACAACATTTGTTTTTTTCTCTCTTGCATGGTCCTACATGAAAGTAAAAACGCTGAAATAAAGCAGAACATGTGACAGCTTGCACAAACAATCTCAATAAAGTTGGCAGTGGTGGGATTTGAACCCACGCCTCCTTAGAGACTGGAGCCTAAATCCAGCGCCTTAGACCGCTCGGCCACACTACCCAGCTGTAGAAAAATATTCACACTTTCTCGTCAGTTACCTAGAGCGTCTGCACTCCCTTGTATTTTAGTCTTCTTTTTAATTTTCTTCTTTAAAATCTTTATGTATCTCATGTTGCTGTTTCTTCCATTGTGCACACTGAAAATTAGTTTCTGCTTTTACGTCTGAAGCAGATTGAATTTGGAAAACACGGCAGATAATTTCAAAAACAGACGTGGGAATTAGGGTAAAGACTGGATTCCTTTTATTTGTCCGGTGTCCTTGGTGGCCTTGTTTGAAAAAACATTACAGTTTTCTGTTGAGAAGATGTTGCAGCAGTGGAATTTGAACCCACATCTCTGAAAGACTGGATGCTTAAATCCAGTGCACTGGACAGCTTGGCCAAAGTACCCACTGTTAAAATGGACTGCTAGGTCGTCACACAGCCCGCCCCAACTTTCCTTGTTTACAATCAAGGCTTTGACGTGAACAACCACTGGTAGGAGGTGCAACTGCCACTACGAGAGCACAAGACATGGTGGCTGATTGGTTAAGGCGATGAACTACACTATTGAGTTGGAACCCCATCCGTGACACACAACATTTGTACTTTTCTCCCTTGCATGGTCCTACATGAAAGTAAAAACGCTGAAAAAAAGCAGAACATGTGACAGCTTGCACAAACAATCTCAATAAAGATGGCAGTGGTGGGATTTGAACCCACGCCTCCTTAGAGACTGGAGCCTAAATCCAGCGCCTTAGACCGCTCGGCCACACTACCCAGCTGTAGAAAAATATTCACACTTTCTCGTCAGTTACCTAGAGCGTCTGCACTCCCTTGTATTTTAGTCTTCTTTTTAATTTTCTTCTTTAAAATCTTTATGTATCTCATGTTGCTGTTTCTTCCATTGTGCACACTGAAAATTATTTTCTGCTTTTATGTCTGAAGCAGATTGAATTTGGAAAACACGGCAGATAATTTCAAAAACAGACGTGGGAATTAGGGTAAAGACTGGATTCCTTTTATTTGTCCGGTGTCCTTGGTGGCCTTGTTTGAAAAAACATTACAGTTTTCTGTTGAGAAGATGTTGCAGCAGTGGAATTTGAACCCACATCTCTGAAAGACTGGATGCTTAAATCCAGTGCTCTGGACAGCTTGGCCACAGTACCCACTGTTAAAATGGACTGCTTGGTCGTCACACAGCCCGCCCCAACTTTCCTTGTTCGTCACACAGCCCGCCCCAACTTTCCTTGTTTACAATCAAGGCTTTGACGTGAACAACCACTGGTAGGAGGTGCAACTGCCACTACGAGAGCACAAGACATGGTGGCTGATTGGTTAAGGCGATGAACTACACTATTGAGTTGGAACCCCATCCGTGACACACAACATTTGTACTTTTCTCCCTTGCATGGTCCTACATGAAAGTAAAAACGCTGAAAAAAAGCAGAACATGTGACAGCTTGCACAAACAATCTCAATAAAGATGGCAGTGGTGGGATTTGAACCCACGCCTCCTTAGAGACTGGAACCTAAATCCAGCGCCTTAGACCGCTCGGCCACACTACCCAGCTGTAGAAAAAAATTCACACTTTCTCGTCAGATACCTAGAGCGTCTGCACTCACCTGGAATTTAAGTCTTCTTTTTAATTTTCTTCTTTAAAATCTTTATGTATCTCATGTTGCTGTTTCATCCATTGTGCACACTGAAAATTAGTTTCTGCTTTTATGTCTGAAGCAGATTGAATTTGGAAAACACGGCAGATAATTTCAAAAACAGACGTGGGAATTAGGGTAAAGGCTGGATTCCCTTTATTTGTCCGGTGTCCTTGGTGGCCTTGTTTGAAAAAACATTACAGTTTTCTGTTGAGAAGATGTTGCAGCAGTGGAATTTGAACCCACATCTCTGAAAGACTGGATGCTTAAATCCAGTGCTCTGGACAGCTTGGCCACAGTACCCACTATTAAAATGGACTCCTTGGTCGTCACACAGCCCAGCCCAACTTTCCTTGTTTACAATCAAGGCTTTGACGTGAACAACCACCGGTAGGAGGGGACAATGCCACCAGGAGAGCACAGGACATGGTGGCTGATTGGTTAAGGCGATAAACTACAATATTGAGTTGGAACCCCATCCGTGACACACAACATTTGTTCTTTTCTCCCTTGCATGGTCCTACATGAAAGTAAAAACGCTGAAATAAAGCAGAACATGTGACCGATTGCGCAAACAAACTCAATAAGGATGGCAGTGGTGGGATTTGAACCCAGGCCTACTTAGAGACTGGAGCCTAAATCTAGCGCCTTAGACCGCTCGGCCACACTACCCAGCTGCATATAAATATTCACACTTTCTCGTCAGTTACCTAGGGCATCTGCACTTCCTTGTATTTTCGTCTTCTTTTTCATTTTCTTCTTTAAAATATTTATGTATCTCATGTTGCTCTTGCTTCTGTCAACTTTTTTTGATTCTCTTTTTAAAAATCTTAATTTATCTCATGTTGCTCTTTCATGCATTGTGTCCACTGAAATTTTTTTTCTGCTTTTATGTCTGAAGCAGATTGAATTTGAAAAACACAGCAGATAATTTCAAAAACAGAAGTGGGAACTAGGGTAAGGCCTGGATTCCCTTTATTTGTCTGGTGTCCTTGGTGGCCTTGTTTGGAATTACATTACAGTTTTCTGTTGAGAAAACATTGCAGCGGTGGACTTTAAACCCACATCTCTGAATGAATGGATCCTTAAATCCAGTACTCTGGACAGCTCGGCCACATTACCCACTGTTAAAATGGACTGCTGGGTCGTCGCCTTGCTCAGCCCAACTTTCCTTGTTTACCATCAAGGCTTTGAAATGAACAACCACCGGAAGGAGGTGCAACTGCCAGCACAAGAGCACAGGACTTGGTAGCTGGTTGGTTAAGGCGATGGACTACACTATTGAGTTTGAACCCCATCCGTGACACACAACATTTGTTCTTTTCTCCCTTGCATGGCCCTACATGAAAGTAAAAACGCTGAAATAAAGCAGAACATGTGACAGCTTGCGCAAACCAACTCAATAAAGATGGCAGTGGTGGGATTTGAACCCACGCCACCTTAGAGACTGAAGCCTTAACCCAGCACCTTAGACCGCTCGGCCACACTACCCAGCTCTGGAAAAATATTCACACTTTCTCGTCAGTTACCTAGGGCGTCTGCACTTCCTTGTATTTTAGTCTTCTTTTTCATTTTCTTCTTTAAAATATTTATGTATCTCATGTTGCTCTTGCTTCCGTCATCTTTTTTTGATTCTCTTTTTAAAAATCTTAATTTATCTCATGTTGCTCTTTCTTGCATTGTGTACACTGAAAATTTGTTTCTGCTTTTATGTCTGAAGCAGATTGAATTTGAAAACACAGCAGATAATTTCAAAAACAGAAGTGGGAACTAGGGTAAGGCCTGGATTCCCTTTATTTGTCCGGTGTCCTTGGTGGCCTTGTTTGGAATTACATCACAGTTTTCTGTTGAGAAAACGTTGCAGCGGTGGACTTTAAACCCACATCTCTGAAAGAATGGATCATTAAATCCAGTACTCTGGACAGCTCGGCCACATTACCCACTGTTAAAATGGACTGCTGGGTCGTCGCCTTGCTCAGCCCAACTTTCCTTGTTTACCATCAAGGCTTTGAAATGAACAACCACCGGAAGGAGATGCAACTGCCAGCACAAGAGCACAGGACTTGGTAGGTGGTTGGTTAAGGCGATGGACTACACTATTGAGTTGGAACCCCATCCGTGACACACAACATTTGTTCTTTTCTCCCTTGCATTGCCCTACATGAAAGTAAAAACGCTGAAATAAAGCAGAACATGTGACAGCTTGCGCAAACAAACTCAATAAAGATGGCAGTGGTGGGATTTGAACCCACGCCTCCTTAAAGACTCGAGCCTTAATCCAGCGCCTTAGACTGCTCGGCCACACTACCCAGCTCTGGAAAAATATTCACACTTTCTCGTCAGTTACCTAGGGCGTCTGCACTTCCTTGTATTTTAGTCTTCTTTTTCATTTTCTTCTTTAAAATACTTATGTATCTCATGTTGCTCTTGCTTCCATCATCTTTTTTTGATTCTCTTTTTAAAAATCTTAATTTATCTCATGTTGCTCTTTCTTGCATTGTGTACACTGAAAATTTGTTTCTGCTTTTATGTCTGAAGCAGATTGAATTTGAAAAACACAGCAGATAATTTCAAAAACAGACGTGGGAACTTGGGTAAAGGCTGGATTCCCTTTATTTGTCTGGTATCCTTGGTGGCCTTGTTTGGAATTACATTACAGTTTTCTGTTGAGAAAATGTTGCAGCGGTGGACTTTGAACCCACATCTCTGAAAGACTGGATCCTTAAATCCAGTTCTCTGGACAGCTCGGCCACATTACCCACTGTTAAAAAGGACTGCTGGGTCGTCGCCCAGCCCACCCCAACTTTCCTTGTTAACCATCAAGGCTTTGACGTGAACAACCACCAGTAGGAGGTGCAACTGCCACCACAAGAGCACAGGACTTGGTGGCTGATTAGTTCGGGCGATGGAATTGACTACTGAGTTGGAACCCCATCCGCTATCTGGATTTGGGTAAAGGAGAACCTGGAGAGGCTTGGGCGAGTAGCTGCGGGGGGGGGCATAGCTGTTGGCCGAGGTTGGAGTAGCCAGGCGGAAGGCATGGCCAGCCGTTGAGAAATGCTTGTTGAAGTTTTCGATAATCATGGATTTATCGGTGGTGACCGTGTTACCTAGCCTCAGTGCAGTGGGCAGCTGGGAGGAGGTGCTCTTGTTCTCCATGGACTTCACAGTGTCCCAGAACTTTTTGGAGTTGGAGCTACAGGATGCAAACTTCTGCCTGAAGAAGCTGGCCTTAGCTTTCCTGACTGACTGCGTGTATTGGTTCCTGGTGCCCGTGTTTACAGAGTTTGGGTTGTACCTGGTGGGTTCCTTGATGATTTGTGTGAGATTGAGGGCATCTTGCTTAGATTGTAGGACTGCCAGGGTGTTAAGCATATCCCAGTTTAGGTCACCTAAAAGAACAAACTCTGAAGCTAGATGGGGGGCAATCAATTCACCAATGGTGTCCAATCTGCTTCAGACATACAAGCAGAAATTAATTTTCAGTGTACATAATGGAAGAAAGAGCAACATGACATAATTTGAGATTTTAAAAAAGAGAACCAAAAAAAGATGATGGCAGCAAGAGCAACATGAGATACATAAAGATTTTTAAGAAGAAAATGAAAAAGAAGACTAAAATACAAGGGAGTGCAGACACTCTAGGTAACTGACAAGAAAGTGTGAATAATTTGCCAGAGCTGGGTAGTGTGGCCGAGCGGTCTAAGGCGCTGGATTTAGGCTCCAGTCTCTGCCAACCAGACAGCACCATTTTTTTATTTCTTACATTTTAAGGACAGCGAGGGGCACACGCCACACACTATAATTTACAAAATAATGTGTTTAGTGAGTCCGCCAGATCAGAGGAATTAGGGACGACCAGGGATGTTCTCTTGGTAAGTGTGTAAATTGGACCATTTTCCTGCTAAGCATTCAGAATGTAACGAGTACTTTTGGGTGTCAGCGAAAATGTACAGAGTAAAAAGTACATTACTTTCTTTAGGAATGTGGTGAATTAAATGTAAAAGTAAAATATAAAACAGACAAGTAAAGTCCAAAAACTCCATAAGTAGTACTTTAACATATATTTACTTAAAGTACTTTACAACACTGATGTTAAATGAAATGTCCTAAGTATTAGTAATTTCACTTGAATGCATTAAATGGCATGCAGACATAAAACATTAAGGGCCCGTTTCCAGGACACAGATACTAGTCCAGACTAAAAAGCCTGTTCTATATAGAATTTCCATTAAGTTTGTTCAGGTCCAGGACAAGGCCCAATCAGTGTCCAAGACAAGGCCCAATCAGTGTCCAGGACAAGGCCTAATCAGTGTCCAGGACAAGGCCTAATCAGTGTCCAGGACAAGGCCTAATCAGTGTTCAGTAAAATGCATTTGACTGCTTGGCATATTGTTTACCCAGTGTCGTGTCTTTGGCTATGCCGGATTAAGTGATATGACATGCTATTCTATAAAATAATTTCTCCGTAATTAATATTACCTGATTGAGCTAATCATGTAAATGTAATTAACTAGAGAGTCAGGGCACCACAAAATAATATTTATAGAGCTGTTATCTTCCGAATAAACTCTTAAAGACCTAGTAATATTTTACATCAATAGCAGTCAGTATCAATTGTCATCTTAATTCAGTCTCATCTTAAAGTTGTAAATTCTTGGTAAAATCTTCACGAACAAGTTGAATCAGCAATACAAAATTGGGTTTAATTATTTATTTACTAAATACCTAACTAATCACACAGAATAACACGTACACATAATTAATCATACCTTGATTACAAATTACGTTCCTAGTGGGCGGAACAGATATGACAGCTGGTTACACAAAAGTACATGGAAGGCTGTGTTGCTAAACCGAGTCCTTTGAAGAATGTCTCTGGTGGTCAATTGGTTACGTTGTAGTAACGTCATTGTGTGATAGATGGAATACTCTGTCTGTTCCTTCCTAACCCTCGTTTGCAGCTGCTGTTGCTAACTCAACGGCTAGGAGGCATCACTTCTGTAGTGAATAAGAGTTCAAAGTTCATACCATTCGCAAAACAAAGCTCACGCTGATGTTGGCTTCGCTCTGTGGCTTCTGAACCATTCTGACATTGGACTGTCGTCCTCACATCCTCGGACATTTAGTCATCAAGGCTTTACACAGGAAGGGAGAGGAGGGCGTGTTTGAAATGTTTTATACACATTTCCCTTCACAGGGGCGCCGGGCCGCTGGTTGAGCAGAGCCCTAACCTTATGAACCTTATGAAGGCTTTATATAGGAAGGGAGAGGAGGGCGTGTTTCATAGTTTATAACCAATGTCACTTCACAGGGGTGGGCCACTGGTTGAGCAGAGCCCTAACCTTATGAAAACCCAATCTCTCATTTGGAAGCTAAAATTACATTTAATCTCTTCACCAATCATTTTTATATTCAAACATTTAAATTTAACGACAATTCCATGTGAATCCGATAACTACAATATGTAGACTTTCCACTGTAGAGTTTATGTCATCTTCTTGATATTCCCAGAATCTCTATGATAACCAAGGGGTTTTCAAATTTCACATCAGTAGGGTATAGAGGAAAAATGGGGGAAGAGGTATTTATGACTGTCATAAACCTACCCCCAGGCCAACGTCATGACACCAGTAACTAATGGGAACTGTGTAATCCTGTTCTATACACCAGGTCATATTGTTTACCCAGACAAACCCATTGTGTTACCTCCCACCAACCTACCCAGACATACCCATTGGGTTACCTCCCACCATTCTACCCAGACATGCCCATTGGGTTACCTCCCACCATTCTACCCAGACATGCCCATTGGGTTACCTCCCACCATTCTACCCAGACATACCTATTGGGTTACCTCTCACCCAACCTACCCAGACGTACCCATTGTGTTACCTCACACCTTTCTACCCAGACATGCCCATTGGGTTACCTCCCACCATTCTACCCAGACATGCCAAATGGGTTACCTCCCACCCGACCTTGCCAGACTTTGAGCTATTTTTTCATGTCTCAAGATGAAAAAAACTAAAGTAGGCCTATTTTCTTCTTTAAGGAAGATTTCATATAAACTGTTTGATTGCAGGTGGCATAAACAAACAAAAAAATTCTCAGTCAAAAAACAGAACACAGCCTCTATTCTTTTGTGTGATTTCATCTTCTCTAACTGGTTAAAACATGTTCCACAGTGGGACCAGTGGTAGTGCTCCTCTTCTCTAACTGGTTAAAACATGTTCCACAGTGGGACCAGTGGTAGTGCTCCTCTTCTCTTACTGGTTAAAGAAGCGGGACCAGTGGTAGTGCTCCTCTTCTCTTACTGGTTAAAACATGTTCCACAGTGGGACCAGTGGTAGTGCTCCTCTTCTCTTACTGGTTAAAACATGTTCCACAGTGGGACCAGTGGTAGTGCTCCTGGTCTCTGTGTGTCCACTCATGTGACTCCAGACTCCCTAACCTGGCAAAAGTATTTTCATATTAGGAGCAGTGGAAAGGCTTTTCTCCAGAGCGTATTCTTTTATGTATTTTCAGGTTAACTAACATGGTAAAACACTCTCCACTGTAGGGACATAAGGCTTTGTTCTCAACTATCTTCATACCATCTATTTGAGAGATCCCGTCACCACACTAAGAACATTGGGTAAGCTTTTCCCCTCTGTGTATTCTCTTATGCTCATAACTCTTTCCACATTGGGAACATTGGAAAGGTTTTTCTCCTATGTGCGTTGTCTCGGGAGTTTTTAGGTCCCCTGATCGTGAAAATCTCTTTCCACAGTGGGAACAGTGATAAGGCTTTTCTCCTGTATGTGTCCACTCGTGCTTTTTTAAGTGCCCTAACTGAGTAAAACTCTTTCCACAATGGGAACATTGGAATGGCTTTTCTCCAGTGTGTATTCTCTCATGCCTTTTCAGGTTAGCTACCACGGTAAAACTCTTTCCACACTGGGAACATTGGAAAGGCTTTTCTCCTGTGTGTGTTCTCACATGAGCTTTTAGGTCCACGGATCGTGAAAATCTATTTTCACATTGGGAGCAGTGGTAAGGCTTTTTTCTTCCGTGTGTGTCCACTCATGCTGTTTTAGGTTCCCTAACTGAGTAAAACTCTTTCCACAGTGGGAACAGTGATAAGGCTTTTTCTCCTGTGTGTATTCTCTCATGCCTTTCAGGTTAGCTACCACGGTAAAACTCTTTCCACACTGGGAACATTGGAAAGGCTTTTCTCCTGTGTGTGTCCTCTCATGCCGTTTTAGGTACCCTAACCAGGTAAAACTCTTTCCACAGAGGGAACAGTGGTGTTTTCCAGCTGGTTTGGGCGTCTCTGGGACTGGTTCCCCTGAAGGACTCTTTCCGCTGTCAGAGTGAGAGCCTGGTCTCTCTCCTGCCAAAAACAGACAGAGTATGTTGTTAAACAGAGACCTGAATGAAACCTTCACATGATAAAACTGTCTTCCTATGGAGGTTTAATCCAGACTAGATCCCTAAATAAAAGAGAGCTTGTCGTGACAAAGTGGTTGTAGGGTAAATCCAAATAATTTTTTGAAAGCGTCCCTTTCGATAGATATATATATAAATAACTCAAACGGTAAGATGTGTTGGGATACATTTTGCCCTCACTATCCATTAGGAGCAGACTTAAACTGACCCTAAAATATGTACTCTTTTTATTCTGTTAATGACATATATTTTTTTTTAAAGTAAATTTCCATACATGTTTGCCAATGGAAGTAGTGCTCAGAAAGTGACTTGTTGGACTGTCATTACAACAGCGTTTTGCCTACAACAAAATCCCTCTTTTGCATACTAAGTCTTGCAAAATTTGTTTTGTTTCGTTGCATTGAAAGTTGTTCATATACATATATACATATACACCCCCAGGAACAATATGACACTTTTTGTTTTACAATTTCTGACAAGCAAACACTTAGATACGGTCATTTTCCATTTTTTATATAAATTCTTAGAATGTTTGGGAATTACATTTAACATTTTAACATTTAAGTCATTTAGCAGACGCTCTTATCCAGAGCGACTTACAAATTGGTAAAATTACCTATGTTAAGGCATGTGAACATTCTATAGCAAAACAGAGTGGGGAAAGGGGCCGTGTGTTAATAGACTCTGCAGTAAATAAAAACCGAATAAAAACATCTGTCTCGTCCAGGACCCAGAGTCCACACGGTGCGCTATAGCCAATCAGAGCTACAGTCGATCTTTATACAAACGAGCACTGACCTCATTCACTTTGAACTGGACTGTGTGTTTACAGGTAGGACCCAGAGTCTACACGGTGCGCTATAGCCAATCAGAGCTACAGTCGATCTTTATACAAACGAGCCCTGACCTCATTCACTTTGAACTGGACTGTGTGTTTACAGGTAGGACCCAGAGTCCACACGGTGCGCTATAGCCAATCAGAGCTACAGTCGATCTTTATACACGGGCCCTGACATCATTCACTTTGAACTGGACTGTGTGTTTACAGGTAGGACCCAGAGTCTACACGGTGCGCTATAGCCAATCAGAGCTACAGTCGATCTTTATACACGGGCCCTGACATCATTCACTTTGAACTGGACTGTGTGTTTACAGGTAGGACCCAGAGTCTACACGGTGCGCTATAGCCAATCAGAGCTACAGTCGATCTAGCTACAAGGGCCCTGACATCATTCACTTTGAACTGGACTGTGTGTTTACAGGTAGGACCCAGAGTCTACACGGTGCGCTATAGCCAATCAGAGCTACAGTCGATCTTTATACACGGGCCCTGACATCATTCACTTTGAACTGGACTGTGTGTTTACAGGTAGGACCCAGAGTCTACACGGTGCGCTATAGCCAATCAGAGCTACAGTCGATCTTTATACACGGGCCCTGACATCATTCACTTTGAACTGGACTGTGTGTTTACGGGTAGGACCCGGAGTCTACACGGTGCGCTATAGCCAATCAGAGCTACAGTCGATCTTTATACAAACGAGCCATTTGCTACACAGGCCCTGACCTCATTCACTTTGAACTGGACTGTGTGTTTACAGGTAGGACCCAGAGTCTACACGGTGCGCTATAGCCAATCAGAGCTACAGTCGATCTTGCTACACGGGCCCTGACATCATTCACTTTGAACTGGACTGTGTGTTTACAAGTAGGACCCAGAGTCTACACGGTGCGCTATAGCCAATCAGAGCTACAGTCGATCTTGCTACACGGGCCCTGACCTTATTCACTTTGAACTGGACTGTGTGTTTACAGGTAGGACCCAGAGTCTACACGGTGCGCTAGAGCCAATCAGAGCTACAGTCGATCTTTACACAAAACGAGCCATTTGCTACACGGGCCCTGACATCATTCACTTTGAACTGGACTGTGTGTTTACAGCTGTAGATCATTAGAACACATTTAGCAAAAAGCCATAAAATGCACCTGAATGGATATCTGTAACTATGGAAACACCACGGGAGTCCTCTTTACATTTGGGAACTTTACAGTCCTGTTGATTAAAAACAACCGTGAAAATGTAGGCTTATATTTCCCTATATGCACAACAACAAGATCAACAACTAATTCTAGCCAGACCAAGGATGAGCTAAAAATCTAACGAAGAAACATTAAACTGATATGATGATTGACTGCTTGCTTCATATCTGCAAAATAGTTTTAAAAAACACAAACAGTTCCATTTCAAAGTGGCAGAAACAAATATATAAGTATAACAAAAATATAAGTGTTTATCAGTTGGCCTTTACTTCAATATTGTGTTTTGATGTATTTCTGATACCTTCTATGGGGTCTCAGATGTTCTTTAAGGTTCCCATTTTCATCTGTTTGACAATAAATCACTGCCTTTACTTATTCCTAATTTATAGGGATGGAAAATGGTTGAAATGTATATAGGCCTTAATAACAGAATACAATATTTTAGCTTTCATTTGATACCCAATTTGACATGAACTTCTCGTTGTTGCTCACAGGTCCTCTCACAGGTCCTCTCACAGGTCCTCTCACAGGTCCTCTCACAGGTCCTCTCACATGGAAATTACCATATCGGTTTTACCATTTAGAAATTAAATCACGATGTGCATCTAGTCTCCGCCATTTAAAAGGTGTCATGAGTACTTGGACAAATTCCCTTAGGCCTGTATGTGTATTAAAGTAGTCAAACATGTAGTGTTTGGTCCCATATTCACAGCACGCAAACATCCTCGTCAAGTTTGTGACTCAAAAAACTTGTCGGATGCAAATTAGTTTTGCTTGTGTTTTAGATTATGTTGTGCCTAATATAAATGAATGTTAAATAATGTATTGGGTCATTTTGGAGTCACTTTAATTGTAAACAAGAATAGTATATGTTTATGAACTCTTCTATATTCATGTGGATGCTACTATGGTTAAGGATCATCACAAATTAATCATGAATAATGATGAGTGAGATGTTATTGGTAAGGGTGAGAGGTTTACTCCTCTGTCATGGTGAGAGGTTTATTCCTCTGTCATGGTGAGAGGTTTATTCCTCTGTCATGGTGAGAGGTTTATTCCTCTGTCATGGTGAGAGGTTTATTCCTCTGTCATGGTGAGAGGTTTACTCCTCTGTCATGGTGAGAGGTTTATTCCTCTGTAAGGGTGAGAGGTTTATTCCTCTGTCATGGTGAGAGGTTTATTCCTCTGTCATGGTGAGAGGTTTATTCCTCTGTAAGGGTGAGAGGTTTATTCCTCTGTCATGGTGAGAGGTTTATTCCTCTGTCATGGTGAGAGGTTTATTCCTCTGTCATGGTGAGAGGTTTATTCCTCTGTCATGGTGAGAGGTTTATTCCTCTGTCATGGTGAGAGGTTTATTCCTCTGTCATGGTGAGAGGTTTATTCCTCTGTAATGGTGAGAGGTTTATTCCTCTGTAATGGTGAGAGGTTTATTCCTCTGTCATGGTGAGAGGTTTATTCCTCTGTCATGGTGAGAGGTTTATTCCTCTGTCATGGTGAGAGGTTTATTCCTCTGTCATGGTGAGAGGTTTATTCCTCTGTCATGGTGAGAGGTTTATTCCTCTGTAATGGTGAGAGGTTTATTCCTCTGTCATGGTGAGAGGTTTATTCCTCTGTCATGGTGAGAGGTTTATTCCTCTGTAGTGGTGAGAGGTTTATTCCTCTGTCATGGTGAGAGGTTTATTCCTCTGTCATGGTGAGAGGTTTATTCCTCTGTAGTGGTGAGAGGTTTATTCCTCTGTCATGGTGAGAGGTTTATTCCTCTGTAGTGGTGAGAGGTTAGCATGTCTGAGGGGGTCTGAGGTTTATGCCTCTAACTTTCTTAGTCATCATTATTCACAATTCATTTATGATAATCCGTAATCCTGGTAGGGATCCACATTCATGTAGAAACACATTGTATTCTTGTTTACAAGAATAAATACCCTGCAACAAAAGGTTGGAGGGTATTCTGTACTGCCGCCTCATGAAACATTTCAGCTCAAATCCAAAATGGTGGAGTATAGAGGCTAAATTAAACGTTTTAGCGTCACTGAGCAGTAGTGGAATGTATGTAAGTAAAAAATACTTTAAAGAACTACTTAAGTAAAAAATACTTTAAAATACTACTTAAGTAAAAACACTTTAAATTACTACTTAAGTAAAAAATACTGTAAAGTACTACTTAAGTAAAAAATACTTTAAAGTACTACTTAAGTCGTTTTTTGGGCAATCTGTACATCACTACTTTTACTCCACTACATTCCTAAAGAAAATAATGTACTTTTTTACTCCTGATGCTTAAATGAACATGTTACATTTCGAATGCTTAGCAGGACAGGAAACTGGTTCAACTTATCATACTGCTTCTGATCTGGTGGACTCACTAAAACACAAATGCTTCGTTTGTTGGAGTGTGCCCCTGGTTATCAAAAAAGCTATTAATTAAATTGACAATTTAATGTGTGGTTTGCTTAATATTAGGTGTGTTAAATTATTTAAATTTTTACTTTTTATACTTACGTATATTTTATCAATGACATTTACTTTTGATACTTAAATTATTTGGTTTTTATATATACACTTAATACTTTTATTCAAGTAGTAATTTATTGGGTTACTTTCACTTTTACTTGAGTAATTTTCTATTAAGGTATCTTTTCTTTTACTCAAGTATGACAATGGGTACTTTTCCCCCACCAATGTCACTGACGGATGAGTTTGCAGAAAGGTAACCACTCTCAAATTCATAGACAGAGCCATGGATGCAAGGACTGACCACGCCTGAGATCAAAATGACCATTTCAACCACGTTTTGAGGCTATACAGTGTTAGTTTACAATTAGATTGTTTACACACAATGGAGTACACCAAGTTTGGGTTCTGGTGAGGTAGAACAGTTGAAATAAGCTCATTTGGGTATTTCTAAATTATATTCTCTAAGAATCAATGGCTAGGCCTCTATATGGGGTGGCAGGGTAGCCTAGTGGTTTAGAGTGTTGGACTAGTAACCGGAAGGTTGCAAATACCCCGAGCTGACAAGGTACATCTGTCATTTTGCCCCTGAACAGGCAGTTAACCCACTGTTCCTAGGCCGTCATTGAAAATAAGAATTTGTTCTTAACTGACTTGCCTAGTTAAATAAAGGTAAAATAAATAAAAAATATATTATTAATTTAAAAGTCCAAACATGTAAGAACCAATGGCAGATTTCCCATTTAACACGTCCTACAGTACTGAACAACATATTTCATTGTAAAACTATGGTGGAAGGACCCCTTGGCTTTAAAACCATAAGTTAATTCAACAACTGAGTGTTGTGTCCGTGTTTAAGACAATACTCACTAGTGTCAATCAGATCTCCAGTCTCCACTTCCTCTCCTTCCTCCTCGTCCTTTTCACTCCCAAAACATCTTCCTCCTCCTCTTTTATTGAGATAGCCTCATCTTCCTCTTTCACTCCAAAAGGTTCTTTCTCTTCTTTCACTATAACATCCTCTTCTTTCAACGTGATAGCCTCCTCTTCCTCCTGTTTTATTCTGAAAGCTTCTTCCTCTTCTTTCACTGTAATATTCTCCTCTTCCTCTTCTTTTACGACAATGTTCAGACCCAAAGCTTCTTTCTTCGTCCAGGAGACCCCCACTTCTTTAGCAGGAAGGGGAGTATCTTTGTGAGTTCATGGTTGGGCTACCTAAAATTAGCATTAGCCTAGTGCTTAGGCTCAGTATAGTCAACCTTATTAACAAATGTGTCAATTTTAACAAGCAAACGACACCGAGATCAAGACACACAAAAATGTTCTAAAGAGCTTCAATGTTTCGATTTTACGTTGGCTAACTACGGAGTGGCGACTGAATGAATCAGTGGCCGTGTTGTTGTCCCGTGTCACGTGATCCAATAGATTCTTCTTCTTCTTCGATGTGGTTTAACGGCAGTTGGCATCCAATAAATATTGCATTACCGCCACCTACTAGACTGGAGTATAACTCCCTTATACTTTGATTTATTCGGGTTTTTTTTAAATAAAGGAATCAAATACCCTACAATCACAAACAACCCACCACCCTACTCCACTATTTAAATCTATTTAGCCCCTACCTCAAGCCAACAGCCTGAGAGGATGGGACACCACCCTACTCCACTATTTAAATCTATTTAGCCCCTACCTCAAGCCAACAGCCTGAGAGGATGGGACACCACCCTACTCCACTATTTAAATCTATTTAGCCCTACCTCAGGCCAACACCCTGAAAGGATGGGACACCACCCTACTCCACTATTTAAATCTATTTAGCCCCTACCTCAGGCCAACACCCTGAGAGGATGGGACACCACCCTACTCCACTATTTAAATATATTTAGCCCTACCTCAGGCCAACAGCCTGTAAGGATGGGACACCACCCTACTCCACTATTTAAATATATTTAGTCCTACCTCAGGCCAACAGCCTGAGAGGATGGGACACCACCCTACTCCACTATTTAAATCTATTTAGCCCCTACCTCAGGCCAACACCCTGAGAGGATGGGACACCACCCTAGTCCACTATTTAAATCTATTTAGCCCTACCTCAGGCCAACACCCTGAAAGGATGGGACACCACCCTACTCCACTATTTAAATCTATTTAGCCCTACCTCAGGCCAACAGTCTGAATGGGACACCACCCTACTCCACTATTTAAATCTATTTAGCCCCTACCTCAGGCCAACACCCTGAGAGGATGGGACACCACCCTACTCCACTATTTAAATCTATTTAGCCCCTACCTCAGGCCAACAGCCTGTAAGGATGGGACACCACCCTACTCCACTATTTAAATCTATTTAGCCCTACCTCAGGCCAACAGCCTGAAAGGATGGGACACCACCCTACTCCACTATTTAAATCTATTTAGCCCTACCTCAGGCCAACACCCTGAAAGGATGGGACACCACCCTACTCCACTATTTAAATCTATTTAGCCCCTACTACCTCAGGCCAACACCCTGAAAGGATGGGACACCACCCTACTCCACTATTTAAATCTATTTAGTCCTACCTCAGGCCAACAGCCTGAGAGGATGGGACACCACCCTACTCCACTATTTAAATCTATTTAGCCCCTACCCAGGCCAACACCCTGAAAGGATGGGACACCACCCTACTCCACTATTTAAATCTATTTAGTCCTACCTCAGGCCAACACCCTGAGAGGATGGGACACCACCCTACTCCACTATTTAAATCTATTTAGCCCTACCTCAGGCCAACACCCTGAAAGGATGGGACACCACCCTACTCCACTATTTAAATCTATTTAGCCCCTACCTCAGGCCAACACCCTGAGAGGATGGGACACCACCCTACTCCACTATTTAAAATTTAGCCCTACCTCAGGCCAACAGCCTGTAAGGGATGGGACACCACCCTACTCCACTATTTAAATCTATTTACCTCAGGCCAACAGCCTGAGAGGATGGGACACCACCCTACTCCACTATTTAAATCTATTTAGCCCCTACCTCAGGCCAACACCCTGAGAGGATGGGACACCACCCTAGTCCACTATTTAAATCTATTTAGCCCTACCTCAGGCCAACACCCTGAAAGGATGGGACACCACCCTACTCCACTATTTAAATCTATTTAGCCCTACCTCAGGCCAACAGTCTGAATGGGACACCACCCTACTCCACTATTTAAATCTATTTAGCCCCTACCTCAGGCCAACACCCTGAGAGGATGGGACACCACCCTACTCCACTATTTAAATCTATTTAGCCCCTACCTCAGGCCAACAGCCTGTAAGGATGGGACACCACCCTACTCCACTATTTAAATCTATTTAGCCCTACCTCAGGCCAACAGCCTGAAAGGATGGGACACCACCCTACTCCACTATTTAAATCTATTTAGCCCTACCTCAGGCCAACACCCTGAAAGGATGGGACACCACCCTACTCCACTATTTAAATCTATTTAGCCCTACTACCTCAGGCCAACACCCTGAAAGGATGGGACACCACCCTACTCCACTATTTAAATCTATTTAGTCCTACCTCAGGCCAACAGCCTGAGAGGATGGGACACCACCCTACTCCACTATTTAAATCTATTTAGCCCCTACCTCAGGCCAACACCCTGAAAGGATGGGACACCACCCTACTCCACTATTTAAATCTATTTAGTCCTACCTCAGGCCAACACCCTGAAAGGATGGGACACCACCCTACTCCACTATTTAAATCTATTTAGCCCTACCTCAGGCCACAGCCTGAAAGGATGGGACACCACCCTACTCCACTATTTAAATCTATTTAGCCCCTACCTCAGGCCAACACCCTGAGAGGATGGGACACCACCCTACTCCACTATTTAAATATATTTAGCCCTACCTCAGGCCAACAGCCTGAGAGGATGGGACACCACCCTACTCCACTATTTAAATCTATTTAGCCCCTACCTCAAGCCAACAGCCTGAAAGGATGGGACACCACCCTACTCCACTATTTAAATCTATTTAGCCCCTACCTCAGGCCAACAGCCTGAAAGGATGGGACCCCACCCTACTCCACTATTTAAATCTATTTAGCCCCTACCTCAAGCCAACAGCCTGAAAGGATGGGACACCACCCTACTCCACTATTTAAATCTATTTAGCCCCTACCTCAGGCCAACAGCCTGAAAGGATGGGACACCACCCTACTCCACTATTTAAATCTATTTAGCCCCTACCTCAGGCCAACACCCTGAAAGGATGGGACACCACCCTACTCCACTATTTAAATCTATTTAGCCCCTACCTCAGGCCAACACCCTGAAAGGATGGGACACCACCCTACTCCACTATTTAAATCTATTTAGCCCCTACCTCAGGCCAACAGCCTGAAAGGATGGGACACCACCCTACTCCACTATTTAAATCTATTTAGTCCTACCTCAGGCCAACAGTCTGAATGGGACACCACCCTACTCCACTATTTAAATCTATTTAGCCCCTACCTCAGGCCAACAGCCTGAAAGGATGGGACACCACCCTACTCCACTATTTAAATCTATTTAGTCCTACCTCAGGCCAACAGTCTGAATGGGACACCACCCTACTCCACTATTTAAATCTATTTAGCCCCTACCTCAGGCCAACAGCCTGAAAGGATGGGACACCACCCTACTCCACTATTTAAATATATTTAGCCCTACCTCAGGCCAACAGCCTGAAAGGATGGGACACCACCCTACTCCACTATTTAAATCTATTTAGTCCTACCTCAGGCCAACAGCCTGTAAGGATGGGACACCACCCTACTCCACTATTTAAATCTATTTAGCCCCTACCTCAGGCCAACAGTCTGAGAGGATGGGACACCACCCTACTCCACTATTTAAATCTATTTAGCCCCTACCTCAGGCCAACACCCTGAGAGGATGGGACACCACCCTACTCCACTATTTAAATCTATTTAGCCCCTACCTCAGGCCAACACCCTGAAAGGATGGGACACCACCCTACTCCACTATTTAAATCTATTTAGTCCTACCTCAGGCCAACAGCCTGAAAGGATGGGACACCACCCTACTCCACTATTTAAATCTATTTAGCCCTACCTCAGGCCAACACCCTGAAAGGATGGGACACCACCCTACTCCACTATTTAAATCTATTTAGTCCTACCTCAGGCCAACAGCCTGAAAGGATGGGACACCACCCTACTCCACTATTTAAATCTATTTAGCCCTACCTCAGGCCAACAGCCTGAAAGGATGGGACACCACCCTACTCCACTATTTAAATCTATTTAGCCCCTACCTCAGGCCAACAGCCTGAAAGGATGGGACACCACCCTACTCCACTTTTTAAATCTATTTAGCCCTACCTCAGGCCAACAGCCTGTGAGGATGGGACACCACCCTACTCCACTATTTAAATCTATTTAGCCCTACCTCAGGCCAACAGCCTGTGAGGATGGGACACCACCCTACTCCACTATTTAAATCTATTTAGCCCTACCTCAGGCCAACAGCCTGACAGGATGGGACACCACCCTACTCCACTATTTAAATCTATTTAGCCCTACCTCAGGCCAACACCCTGAAAGGATGGGACACCACCCTACTCCACTATTTAAATCTATTTAGCCCTACCTCAGGCCAACACCCTGAAAGGATGGGACACCACCCTACTCCACTATTTAAATCTATTTAGCCCTACCTCAGGCCAACACCCTGAAAGGATGGGACACCACCCTACTCCACTATTTAAATCTATTTAGCCCCTACCTCAGGCCAACAGCCTGAAAGGATGGGACACCACCCTACTCCACTATTTAAATCTATGTAGCCCCTACCTCAGGCCAACAGCCTGAAAGGATGGGACACCACCCTACTCCACTATTTAAATCTATTTAGCCCTACCTCAGGCCAACACCCTGAAAGGATGGGACACCACCCTACTCCACTATTTAAATCTATTTAGCCCCTACCTCAGGCCAACAGCCTGAAAGGATGGGACACCACCCTACTCCACTATTTAAATCTATTTAGCCCCTACCTCAGGCCAACAGCCTGAAAGGATGGGACACCACCCTACTCCACTATTTAAATCTATTTAGCCCTACCTCAGGCCAACACCCTGAGAGGATGGGACACCACCACTTAACACACTCTTCTGACATCAAGTCTCACCCAAATACCAATATCTGCAGCTGCCACCACAACCTCAATGTTCTGTGTCTTGCGTGTCCACCCCTGCAGTACAGTTGATAACAATGGCTGTAAATTGGAAGATGGCACCAGAGGAGATGGCTGCTGTTTTACCGTCTCTTAACTGACCGTTCTATTTTGGTTTGTTTTATCGCGTTGTTCTGTACATAATGTTGCTGCTACCGTCTCTTATGACCGAAAAGAGCTTCTGGACATCAGAACAGCGATGACTCGCCTCAAATTGGACGAAGAGTTTTTCTTTAATGAGTCGGACGGGAAGGATATACTCCAAACACCCAAACAGGCCCTCATCCTCATCATTCGCTTGAGAAGGAAACTGAGATTTTGCGTAAAGAGATCGGTGTGCCTTGTGAGGATCAGGCAACGAGTGGCGATTCTGCCTTTGCCCTCCGTACTGCTAGTTAACGTTCAATCGCTGGGGGGGAAAATGGGACAAACGGAAAGCACGTATATCCTTCCAACGGGACATTAGAACTGTAATATCCTGTTTCACCGACTCGTGGCTGAACGACGACATTAATAACATACAGCTGGCGGGTTATACACTCAATCGGCAGGATAGTACAGCAGCCTCTGGTAAGACACAAGGCGGGGACTTGTGTATATTTGTAAACAACAGTTGGCGCACGATATCTAAGGAAGTCTCAAGTTTTTGCTCGCCTGAGGTTGGCTGGATATCCTTTGGTTGGTTCTTGACACACTCAAACCGGTGAGCGAGGCACCTACTACCATATCCCATTCAAAGGCACGTAAATATTTTGTCTTGGCCATTCACCCTCTGAATGGCACACATATACAATGCCTCAATTGCCTCGACAATGCCTCAATTGCCTCGACAATGCCTCAATTGCCTCGACAATGCCTCAAGACTTAAAAATGCTTCTTTAACCTGTCTCCCCCCTAACAAGTGACATCAATAGCTTTCAACTGGATTCACGAGTCTATGTCATGGAAAGAGCAGGTGTTCCTAATGTTTTGTACATGAGCATTATAACATGCTTAAAACCAAAATATAAATGTGGAATAGCATGTACATTACCGTTCAAAAGTTTGGGGTCACTTAGAAATGTCCTTGTTTTCCATGAAAACATACATGAAATTAGTTGCAAAATGAATAGGAAATATAGTCATGGTTATAAATAAATACAATTAATTGAAATAATAATTGTGTCCTTCAAACTTTGTTTTCGTCAAAGAATCATCAATTTCCAGCAATTACAGGCATGCAGACCTTTGGCATTCTAGTTTTCAATTTGTTGAGGTCATCTGAAGGGATTTCACCCCATGCTTCCTGAAGCTCCTCCCACAAGTTGGACTGGCTTGATGGACACTTCTTACGTACCATAAGGTCAGGCTGCTCCCACAACAGCTCAATAGGGTTGAGATCCGGTGACTGTGCTGGCCACTCCATTATAGACAGAAAACCAGCTGACTGCTTCTTCCCTAAATAGTAATTGCATAGTTTGGAGCTGTGCTTTGGGTCATTGTCCTGTCGTAGAAGGAAATTGGCTCCAATTAAGTGTTAAAAAATTGAGTGATAGCCTTCCTTCTTCAAGATCCCTTTTACCCTGTACAAAGCTCCCACTTTACCACCACCAAAGCACCCCCAGACCATCACATTGCCTCCACCATGCTTGGCAGATGGCGTCAAGCACTCCTCCAGCATATTTTCATTTTTTCTGCATCTCACGAATGTTCTTCTTTGTGATCCGAACACCTCAAAACTTAGATTTGTCTGTCTATAACACTTTTTTCCAATCTTCCTCTGTCCAGTGTCTGTGTTCTTTTGCCCATCTTAATCTTTTCCTTTTATTGGCCAGTCTGAGATATGCCTTTTTCTTTGCAATTCTGCCTAGAAGGCCAGCATTTCGGAGTCGCCTCTTCACTGTTGACGTTGAAACTAGTGTTTTGGGGGTACTATTTAATGAAGCTGCCAGTTGAGGACTTGTGAAGCGTCTGTATCTCAAACTAAACACTCTAATGTACTTGTCCTCTTTCTCAGTTGTGCACCGGGGCCTCCCACTCCTCTTTCTATTCTGGCTAGAAACTGCGAGAAATTGCTCTGTGAAGGGAGTAGTACACAGTGTTGTATGAGATCTTTAGTTTCTTTGCAATTTCTCGCATGGAATATCCTTCATTTCTCAGAACAAGAATAGACTGACAAGTTTCAGGCCATATTTGTTTCTGGCCATTTTGAGCCTGTAATCAAACCCACAAATGATGATGCTCCAGATACTCAACTAGTCTAAAGAAGGCCAGTTGTATTGCTTCTTTAATCAGAACAACAGTTTTCAGCTGTGCTAACATATTTGCAAAAGGGTTTTCTAATGATCCAACTCGCCTTCTAAAAAGAAACATTTGAATTAGCTAATACAATGTGCCATTGTAACACAGGAGTGATGGTTGCTGATAATGGGCCTCTGTACACCTATGTAGATATTCCATTCAAAAAGCAGCCGTTTCCAGCTACAATAGTCATTTACAACATTAACAATGTCTACACTGTATTTCTGATCAATTTGATGTTATTTTAATGGACAAAAAAATAGCCTTTCTTTCAAAAACAAGGAAATTGTGACCCCAAACCTTTGAACAGTAGTGTGTATAGAAAGAAGTGTTTGTTTCTAGAATGGAGGTTTAAAGATGACAGCTGCATATTAGCCAATAAATACAGCATATCCTACACATACAGCATATCCTACACATACAGCATATCCTACACATACAGCATAGCCTACACATACAGCATAGCCTACACATACAGCATATCCTACACATGCAGCATATCCTACACATATAGTACATCCTACACATACAGCATATCCTACACATACAGCATAGCCTACACATACAGCATAGCCTACACATACAGCATAGCCTACACATACAGCATATCCTACACATGTAGCATATCCTACACATGTAGCATATCCTACACATGTAGCATAGCCTACACATACAGCATATCCTACACATACAGCATATCCTACACATGTAGCATAGCCTACACATGTAGCATAGCCTACACATGTAGCATAGCCTACACATGTAGCATAGCCTACACATGTAGCATATCCTACACATGTAGCATATCCTACACATGTAGCATATCCTACACATGTAGCATATCCTACACATATAGCATAGCCTACACATATAGCATATCCTACACATATAGCATATCCTACACATATAGTACATCCTACACATATAGCATATCCTACACATATAGCATATCCTACACATATAGTACATCCTACACATATAGCATAGCCTACACATATAGTACAGCCTACACATATAGTACATCCTACACATATAGCATAGCCTACACATATAGCATAACCTACACATATAGCATATCCTACACATATAGCATATCCTACACATATAGCATATCCTACAAATATAGTACATCCTACACATATAGCATAGCCTACACATATAGCATATCCTACACATATAGCATATCCTACACATATAGCATATCCTACACATATAGCACATCCTACACATATAGTACATCCTACACATATAGCATATCCTACACATATAGTACATCCTACACATATAGTACATCCTACACATATAGCATAGCCTACACATATAGCATATCCTACACATATAGCATATCCTACACATATAGTACATCCTACACATATAGTACATCCTACACATATAGCATAGCCTACACATATAGCATATCCTACACATATAGCATATCCTACACATATAGTACATCCTACACATATAGCATAGCCTACACATATAGTACATCCTACACATATAGTACATCCTACACATATAGCATAGCCTACACATATAGCATAACCTACACATATAGCATATCCTACACATATAGCATATCCTACACATATAGCATAGCCTACACATATAGCATAGCCTACACATATAGCATATCCTACACATATAGCATATCCTACACATATAGCATACCTTGCATTACAATCTTCTCTAAAAACAGTTGTACAATGTGATGGTCAATACGATACCCAGAGTTTGTTGTCTAAACCAGACGAGTTCTCAAACAGCAGCTGACCAACACCATGGTGGACATGATGCATCATGTAGGATGCAGTGGAATATAAGGTATGAAAACTGATAAAGAGCATGCAGGATTATAGAAAAGACTGTTGGGAAATTAATGTTTGAGTTTCAAACTCAAATAAATATAATAGGAATAAAAAAATCAAGTTGAATAAAAAAACATACTGGTTGTACAAAAAAAATGATTTACGAAAAGATTTACTAAATGTTGTGTGTGTGTATGCGTATGTGTGTGTGTAGTGTGTGTATGTGTGTGTGTATGTGTATGTGTGTGCGTGTGTGTAGTGTGTGCTCTTCTTTCTACTGATCCTTGCTGAGGCTGAACTGGGGACAGTACCAGTCACCCTCTGGCACCAACTCCAAATCCACTGGAGATGGAACCAGAGCAGGCAGAACTTACACTGCACCCACTCGTTAATGTCGTCCTCATCAATTGGTGGCTCGATGTTGCGGCAGATGGCATAGAGACCCCCCCGGCGAGGTCTGCTACCTTGATGTTGCGGCGGATGGCACAGTGCCCCCCCACGGCGAGGTCTGCTACCTTGATGTTGCGGCAGATGGCACAGTGCCCCCCCACGGCGAGGTCTGCTACCTTGATGTTGCGGCAGATGGCACAGTGCCCCCCCCCACGGCGAGGTCTGCTACCTGCACCTCAGCCTTGCGTTTGTTGTTCTCCTCTCTCTTCCTTTGCAACTCCTGCTTCTTCCTCTGCAGATCCTCCCTCTTCCTGCGCAGTTCCTCCTGCCTCCTCTGCTTTGCCTCCTCTGCTTTGCCTCCTCTCCTTGTCCTTCTTCTCCTGGTCCTGCTGGATGAGCATTTCATTGAAGCCGTAAGCGGTGACGACCCGAGCCGAGAGACTTCTTCAAATCAAACCAAATCAAATGTTATTTGTCACATACACATGGTTAGCAGATGTTAATGGTCACATACACATGGTTAGCAGATGTTAATGGTCACATACACATGGTTAGCAGATGTTAATGGTCACATACACATGGTTAGCAGATGTTAATGGTCACATACACATGGTTAGCAGATGTTAATGGTCACATACACATGGTTAGCAGATGTTATTGGTCACATACACATGGTTAGCAGATGTTATTGGTCACATACACATGGTTAGCAGATGTTAATGGTCACATACACACGGTTAGCAGATGTTAATGGTCACATACACATGGTTAGCAGATTTTAATGCGAGTGTAGCGAAATGCTTGTGCTTCTAGTTCCGACAATGCGGTAATAACCAACGAGTAAACTAACATAACAATTCCACAATTACAACCTTATACACAAGTGTAAAGGGATAAAGAATATGTACATAAAGATATATGAGCTGGCAGGGAAGTCTGCGCCTCACGGTCGGCTGCTGCTGCTACTGAACCTGTTTGCCAAGATGGGAGGCATCAGGACGTTTGCCAGCCTCGCTGAGACGATGGCTGCAGTCAACAGGGGTTGGTTGGGGAGACCTGCTTGCAGGTGGGACAGCACACAGGGGACATGGTTGGGGAGACCTGCTAGCAGGTGGGACAGCACACACAGGGGACGGGGTTGGGGAGACCTGCTTGCAGCTGGGACAGCACACATTGGACGGGGTTGGGGAGACCTGCTAGCAGGTGGGACAGCACACACAGGGGACGGGGTTGGGGAGACCTGCTAGCAGGTGGGACAGCACACAGGGGACGGGGTTGGGGATACCTGCTAGCAGGTGGGACAGAACACACAGGGGACGGGGTTGGGGAGACCTGCTAGCAGGTGGGACAGCACACAGGGGACGGGGTTGGGGAGACCTGCTAGCAGGTGGGACAGAACACACAGGGGACGGGGTTGGGGAGACCTGCAATCAGGTGGCACAGCACACATGGGACGGGGTTGATGCTGCTGGAATAGCGGTGTTCACTGCTGTTGGAGCCGCCTGGGTCGCCAGGGTTCCCCCTTTCACGATCACTTCGTAGCCTTCGCTCCCCACCTGCCATTTTTAAAAGGCCCGGCGAAGCTCCATCACTTACGTAAATCATGCAAAAACAGGCGGCGTTGAGGTCTCCTCTTTAGATTTGGTTGGAAAGGGAAGAAATTGTGCTTTTACAGTGGTATTCATATTACAGTTGACCTGGAAGTATTACGGGTTTTTTTGGCGCTAAAATAAGGTCAATTTACGGACCAAGGCGATGTACAAAAGTGAGTGAGTTTACGTCACATAATGGTTGGATTCCAAACTAAATGGTGACTCATCCAGTAGATGCGTATTTCTATATTACTCTACAATTTCAAATTGTTCAACAAGAATGTACTGGGTTGGTTTAAAAGAGATACTAAACTGGCATACCGTGTATTATTTAGACATAGTGGAAGATATACTGAATTGATACTGTTTTTCATACTGTGTTGCTTTTGCACATATTTCATGGTTTTGATTGAGTCTGTTGATTGGTCGGTGGTTGGGTTAATTTGTACTACAATATGTTCAAATCAAGCTTTATTTATACAGCACATTTCAGACATGGATGCAACGCAATGCGCTTCACAGGGAAAAACAAACAAATAAAAACGACGCGAAAATAAAAACGACGCTAAATATTTACACCACAACAAACATTAGGAATAACAATGAAAACTGAAAGACCAATGATCATGCTGAGGACTAAAATGGCAAGAACAGGATGTAATATCCAACCAAAATTATAAGCTAGTTTTATACATTGAATAGGATGTAATATCCAACCAAAATTATAACTAGTTTTACTACATTGAATAGGATGTAATATCCAACCAAAATTATAAGCTAGTTTTACTACATTGAATAGGATGTAATATCCAACCAAAATTATAAGCTAGTTTTTACTACATTGAATAGGATGTAATATCCAACCAAAATTATAAGCTAGTTTTACTACATTGAATAGGATGTAATATCCAACCAAAATTATAAGCTAGTTTTACTACATTGAATAGGATGTAATATCCAACCAAAATTATAAGCTAGTTTTACTACATTGAATAGGATGTAATATCCAACCAAAATTATAAGCTAGTTTTACTACATTGAATAGGATGTAATATCCAACCAAAATTATAAGCTAGTTTTACTACATTGAATAGGATGTAATATCCAACCAAAATTATAAGCTAGTTTTACTACATTGAATAGGATGTAATATCCAACCAAAATTATAAGCTAGTTTTACTACATTGAATAGGATGTAATATCCAACCAAAATTATAAGCTAGTTTTACTACATTGAATAGGATGTAATATCCAACCAAAATTATAAGCTAGTTTTACTACATTGAATAGGATGTAATATCCAACCAAAATTATAAGCTAGTTTTACTACATTGAATAGGATGTAATATCCAACCAAAATTATAAGCTAGTTTTACTACATTGAATAGGATGTAATATCCAACCAAAATTATAAGCTAGTTTTACTACATTGTTAGTAAACAAACAAAAAATGTCAGTTGGTTACATAAATAATTATGATTACTAAATGTTACACGATTACATCAAAAATAACAACAATAAATCACTGATATCGATTTGGGGGGAAATCAGGTTGTACGTTAAAACTAACACAACTATAAAAAAAAAACATGGAAATGGGAGATATATTTTACCTCACTGGTTAGAGGACAACCTGCAGAAGACAGTCAGCTACATTTTTGAGTGGTGCATTTAAATTTAGGGGTCACCAAAACGAAGAGAAACGCAACACATTTTTGTCATCACTCATTTCTATATCAAGTTGAAATCAATTGCGAGAGGGGGAGATGAGGTTTCACGTCCCGTTAAAACGATCAGCTCAAACACCACACGGAATATGGGAATAATGTGTACATCACTGGTTACAATTTGTAGAAAATAGCTAGCTACATTTTGAAGTGTTGCATTTTGATTCAAGTGGATCACCGACGAGATAAGTGTAACGCAACACTTTTTGTTAATCACATAAATAGTACTCTTTCAATTCAGAGCCTGGATTTTCCCCCTGAGGCTAATATCCATATCATGTTGAAATCAATGGAACAGGAGACAAACGTTTAGGGTTCGACATTGTAACATCATTAAAATACTCCTACTACAATATTAAAACATTCTACATTGTGACATTATCGTATTGATGTCATGAAACAACTCCTTCATGTATGTATTTTCTCTGATGTTTAATCAGAGATACTTTACCAGCGTCTCTCTTTCCACATCGATCACAGCTACGAGGTGTTTCTCCTGTGTTCTCTGGTGTGATATCAGGATGTTTGGCTGAGTAAAACTCTTCCCACATTGATTACAGCTACAAGGGTTCTCTCGTGTGACCGCTGGTGAATAGTCAGACTGCTAGATGTAACACATCTCTTCCCACATTGATCACAGCTATAAAAGATTTCTCTCCTGTGTGTGTTCTCTGATGTACCTTCAGCAAGCTTGAGTGATTAAAACTCTTCCTACATTGATTACAGCTATAAAGTTTCTCCCCAGTGTGAATTGTCCGGTGTAATTGTAATGTATATAATTTTGAAAAGGTCTTCCCGCAGTCAGAGCAACTAAAAGATTTCTCCCTGTGTGTGTTGTCTGGTGTGTTTTCAGGCCGCTTCGAACATTAAAACTTTTCCACATTGCTCACAGCTATAAGGTTTTTCTCCTGTGTGTGTTCTCTGGTGTATAGTCAGACGGCTAGATGTGACAAATCTCTTCTCACATTGATCACAGCTATAAGGTTTCTCTCCTGTGTGTGTTCTCTGATGTACCTTCAGGCAGCTTGAGTGCGTAAATCTCTTCCCACATTGATCACAGCTATAAGGTTTCTCTCCTGTATGGATTCTCTCATGTCTTTTTAGGTCTGCTGAAGAGGTGAATCTCTTCCCACAGTCAGAGCAGTGAGCTGTATCGCCTGTGTGAATTCTCTGGTGTACTTTTAGTGAATCTAATCTTGAATAACTCTTCCCACAGTCAGAGCAGTGGTGAGATTTTTTTCCTGTGGGTTTTCGTTGGTGTTTCTTGAGGTGTTCTGATGTGGAGAGACTCTTCTCTGCCTCGTCAGCTTCATGATGTTGTTGAGGCTCCCCAGAGGATCCACGATAGTCAAGTCTCTCTCCTGTGTGAACGACAAAGTCAGACAGATGGTTAAAGGCCCACAACAGCAGAAATCCACTGTATCATTCAGCTAAAAGGTGATGCCCAGGATGTTGTACAACAATTTACATCTGTAATGAATATTTAAATGCTTTGATAAACTTAATTGACAATTATCTTAATATGACAGTCAGTGATCAACAACAGTCATATTTTGTGTTATTTTTTTCACTTTAGTCGTAAATCGTAAAAAAAAAAAAAACTCTAGGCTATATAGTCCCCTTTCTGTGCTAAAATTGCCGCATGAGGGCGATGCACACTCAACTTGATTGCAGAAACTCATCCCTGCAAATACAGAAACCACTAGTTATGGATGTAGTATATCTGGTAATGAGGAAACCACTAGTTATGGATGTAGTATATCTGGTAATGAGGAAACCACTAGTTATGGATGTAGTATATCTGCTAATGAGGAAACCACTAGTTATGGATGTAGTATATCTGCTAATGAGGAAACCACTAGTTATGGATGTAGTATATCTGGTAATGAGGAAACCACTAGTTATGGATGTAGTATATCTGGTAATGAGGAAACCACTAGTTATGGATGTAGTATATCTGCTAATGAGGAAACCACTAGTTATGGATGTAGTATATCTGGTAATGAGGAAACCACTAGTTATGGATGTAGTATATCTGCTAATGAGGAAACCACTAGTTATGGATGTAGTATATCTGGTAATGAGGAAACCACTAGTTATGGATGTAGTATATCTGCTAATGAGGAAACCACTAGTAATAACCTGGTACATCTAGACTGTTGAATGGTCCTAGATGGTGAACAGTTTATTAAGTAATAACCTGGTAAATCTAGACTGTTGAATGGTCCCAGATGGTGAACAGTTTATTTAGAAGTAATAACCTGGTAACTCTAGACTGTTGAATGGTCCCAGATGGTGAACAGTTCATTTAGTAATAACCTGGTAAATCTAGACTGTTTAATGGTCCCAGATGGTGAACAGTTTATTTAGTAATAACCTGGTAAATCTAGACTGTTGAATGGTCCCAGATGGTGAACAGTTTATTTAGTAATAACCTGGTAAATCTAGGCTGTTGAATGGTCCCAGATGGTGAACAGTTTATTTAGTAATAACCTGGTAAATCTAGACTGTTGAATGGTCCCAGATGGTGAACAGTTTATTTAGTAATAACCTGGTAAATCTAGACTGTTGAATGGTCCCAGATGGTGAACAGTTTATTTAGTAATAACCTGGTAAATCTAGACTGGTGAATGGTCCCAGATGGTGAACAGTTTATTTAGAAGTAATAACCTGGTAAATCTAGACCGTTGAATGGTCCCAGATGGTGAACAGTTTATTTAGTAATAACCTGGTAAATCTAGACTGTTGAATGGTCCCAGATGGTGAACAGTTTATTTAGTAATAACCTGGTAAATCTAGACTGTTGAATGGTCCCAGATGGTGAACAGTTTATTTAGAAGTAATAACCTGGTAAATCTAGACTGTTGAATGGTCCCAGATGGTGAACAGTTTATTTAGTAATAACCTGGTAAATCTAGACTGTTGAATGGTCCCAGATGGTGAACAGTTTATTTAGAAGTAATAACCTGGTAAATCTAGACTGTTGAATGGTCCCAGATGGTGAACAGTTTATTTAGAAGTAATAACCTTATAAATCTAGACTGTTGAATGGTCCTGGATGGTGAACAGTTTATTTAGAAGTAATAACCTGGTAAATCTAGACTGTTGAATGGTCCCAGATGGTGAACAGTTTATTTAGAAGTAATAACCTGGTAAATCTAGACTGTTGAATGGTCCCAGGTGGTGAACAGTTTATTTAGTAATAACCTGGTAAATCTAGACTGTTGAATGGTCCCAGATGGTGAACAGTTTATTTAGAAGTAATAACCTGGTAAATCTAGACTGTTGAATGGTCCCAGATGGTGAGCAGTTTATTTAGTAATAACCTGGTAAATCTAGACTGTTGAATGGTCCCAGATGGTGAGCAGTTTATTTAGTAATAACCTGGTAAATCTAGACTGTTGAATGGTCCCAGATGGTGAATATCAGTTGTTTCCCCCACGGTGGTCATTCTATTTGTTTATGACGTGACTCTGAGTCATCAGGTTGCCATGGGCTACATGGGGTGTTTTGGTTTCACTCTGGGTTGAGTAGACAAACAGAAAGGGGACAAAGTCTCTCCTATTTCAGTGGTTGATAATACAGGGGGCGATCCAGGATTGGTCCATTTTAGTTTTAATCTAATACTATACAGTATATGAGTTTCTATTAATAAAGAGGGCAATGTGGGACATTGGGATCACATTTCTAAATGACTGGAAACAAAAACACATTTCATGCAGTTCCACATGTGAACTTACAGGAACTGAAGACTTTGTACACTGAATGTACAAAACATTAAGAACACCTTTCCATGACAGACTGACCAGGTGAATCCAGGTTAAAGACATGATCCTTATTGATGTCACTCATTAAATCCAGTCCAAAATCAGTGTAGATGAGGGGGGAGGAGACAGGTTAAAACCCCTTAGAGTTGTCGTCTACACACCCACTTAAAATGTAATTAGTATAACACAACATTCCCCATAAGAATCTGTCTGTCTAAGCTACAGATATCTGTATATAGGCTGTGTTCCATTCCCACTGCACCCGCCGGATATCAGCCTTCCTCATCAGGGGTGAAAGGTGTCGGAGCTACAGATATCAGCCTTCCTCATCAGCGGTGAAAGGTGTCAGAGCTACAGATATCAGCCTTCCTCATCAGCGGTGAAAGGTGTCAGAGCAATAGATATCAGCCTTCCTCATCGGGGGTAAAAGGTGTCAGAGCTACAGATATCAACCTTCCTCATCAGCGGTAAAAGGTGTCAGAGCTACAGATATCAGCCTTCCTCATCAGCGGTGAAAGGTGTCAGAGCTACAGATATCAGCCTTCCTCATCAGCGGTGAAAGGTGTCAGAGCTACAGATATCAGCCTTCCTCATCAGCGGTGAAAGGTGTCAGAGATACAGATATCAGCCTTCCTCATCAGCGGTGAAAGGTGTCAGAGCTACAGATATCAGCCTTCCTCATCAGCGGTGAAAGGTGTCAGAGCTACAGATATCAGCCTTCCTCATCAGCGGTGAAAGGTGTCAGAGCAACAGATATCAGCCTTCCTCATCAGCGGTGAAAGGTGTCAGAGCTACAGATATCAGCCCTCCTCATCAGCGGTGAAAGGTGTCAGAGCTACAGATATCAGCCTTCCTCATCAGCGGTGAAAGGTGTCAGAGCTACAGATATCAGCCTTCCTCATCAGCGGTGAAAGGTGTCAGAGCTACAGATATCAGCCTTCCTCATCAGCGGTGAAAGGTGTCAGAGCTACAGATATCAGCCTTCCTCATCAGCGGTGAAAGGTGTCAGAGCTACAGATATCAGCCTTCCTCATCAGCGGTGAAAGGTGTCAGAGCTACAGATATCAGCCCTCCTCATCAGGGGTGAAAGGTGTCAGAGCTACAGATATCAGCCTTCCTCATCAGCGGTGAAAGGTGTCAGAGCTACAGATATCAGCCCTCCTCATCAGGGGTGAAAGGTGTCAGAGCTACAGATATCAGCCTTCCTCATCAGCGGTGAAAGGTGTCAGAGAAACAGATATCAGCCTTCCTCATCAGCGGTGAAAGGTGTCAGAGCTACAGATATCAGCCCTCCTCATCAGCGGTGAAAGGTGTCAGAGCTACAGATATCAGCCTTCCTCATCAGCGGTGAAAGGTGTCAGAGCTACGGATATCAGCCTTCCTCATCAGCGGTGAAAGGTGTCAGAGCAACAGATATCAGCCTTCCTCATCAGGGGTAAAAGGTGTCAGAGCTACAGATATCAGCCCTCCTCATCAGGGGTGAAAGGTGTCAGAGCTACAGATATCAGCCCTCCTCATCAGCGGTGAAAGGTGTCAGAGCTACAGATATCAGCCTTCCTCATCAGCGGTGAAAGGTGTCAGAGCTACAGATATCAGCCTTCCTCATCAGCGGTGAAAGGTGTCAGAGCTACAGATATCAGCCTTCCTCATCAGCGGTGAAAGGTGTCAGAGCTACAGATATCAGCCTTCCTCATCAGCGGTGAAAGGTGTCAGAGCTACGGATATCAGCCTTCCTCATCAGCGGTAAAAGGTGTCAGAGCAACAGATATCAGCCTTCCTCATCAGCGATGAAAGGTGTCAGAGCTACAGATATCAGCCCTCCTCATCAGCGGTGAAAGGTGTCAGAGCTACAGATATCAGCCTTCCTCATCAGCGGTGAAAGGTGTCAGAGAAACAGATATCAGCCTTCCTCATCAGCGGTGAAAGGTGTCAGAGCTACAGATATCAGCCCTCCTCATCAGCGGTGAAAGGTGTCAGAGCTACAGATATCAGCCTTCCTCATCAGCGGTGAAAGGTGTCAGAGCTACGGATATCAGCCTTCCTCATCAGCAGTGAAAGGTGTTAGAGCAACAGATATCAGCCTTCCTCATCAGGGGTAAAAGGTGTCAGAGCTACAGATATCAGCCCTCCTCATCAGGGGTGAAAGGTGTCAGAGCTACAGATATCAGCCCTCCTCATCAGCGGTGAAAGGTGTCAGAGATACAGATATCAGCCGTCCTCATCAGCGGTGAAAGGTGTCAGAGCTACAGATATCAGCCTTCCTCATCAGCGGTGAAATGTGTCAGAGCTACAGATATCAGCCCTCCTCATCAGGGGTGAAAGGTGTCAGAGCTACAGATATCAGCCCTCCTCATCAGGGGTGAAAGGTGTCAGAGCTACAGATATCAGCATTCCTCATCAGCGGTGAAAGGTGTCAGAGCTACGGATATCAGCCTTCCTCATCAGGGGTGAAAGGTGTCAGAGCTACAGATATCAGCCTTCCTCATCAGCGGTGAAAGGTGTCAGAGCTACAGATATCAGCCCTCCTCATCAGGGGTGAAAGGTGTCAGAGCTACAGATATCAGCCTTCCTCATCAGCGGTGAAAGGTGTCAGAGCTACAGATATCAGCCCTCCTCATCAGGGGTGAAAGGTGTCAGAGCTACAGATATCAGCCTTCCTCATCAGCGGTGAAAGGTGTCAGAGCTACGGATATCAGCCTTCCTCATCAGGGGTGAAAGGTGTCAGAGCTACAGATATCAGCCTTCCTCATCAGCGGTGAAAGGTGTCAGAGCTACAGATATCAGCCCTCCTCATCAGGGGTGAAAGGTGTCAGAGCTACAGATATCAGCCTTCTTCATCAGCGGTGAAAGGTGTCAGAGCTACGGATATCAGCCTTCCTCATCAGGGGTGAAAGGTGTCAGAGCTACAGATATCAGCCTTCCTCATCAGGGTGAAAGGTGTCAGAGATACGGATATCAGCCCTCCTCATCAGGGGTGAAAGGTGTCAGAGCTACAGATATCAGCCTTCCTCATCAGCGGTGAAAGGCGTCAGAGCTACAGATATCAGCCTTCCTCATCAGCGGTGAAAGGTGTCAGAGCTACAGCCGTGTTGTAAAATCAGTCTTCTCATGGAAAAAATAAAAAAAAACGTTTGTATCATCCAAACAGTTTGGGCTCCAACACTAATATGATCCCTCTGTGGAAAGGAGGAGGAGTCTCTGGTGACTACAACACTAAAAGGAGGAGGAGTCTCTGGTGACTACAACACTAAAAGGAGGAGGAGTCTCTGGTGACTACAACACTAAAAGGAGGAGGAGTCTCTGGTGACTACAACACTAATATGATCCCTCTGTGGAAAGGAGGAGTCGTCTCTGGTGACTACAACACTAAAAGGAGGAGGAGTCTCTGGTGACTACAACACTAAAAGGAGGAGTCGTCTCTGGTGACTACAACACTAAAAGGAGGAGGAGTCTCTGGTGACTACAACACTAAAAGGAGGAGGAGTCTCTGGTGACTACAACACTAAAAGGAGGGGGAGTCTCTGGTGACTACAACACTAAAAGGAGGGGAGTCTCTGGTGACTACAACACTAAAAGGAGGGAGTCTCTGGTGACTACAACACTAAAAGGAGGGGGAGTCTGGTGACTACAACACTAAAAGGAGGAGGAGTCTCTGGTGACTACAACACTAAAAGGAGGGGGAGTCTCTGGTGACTACAACACTAAAAGGAGGAGGAGTCTCTGGTGACTACAACACTAAAAGGAGGGGGAGTCTCTGGTGACTACAACACTAAAAGGAGGCGGAGTCTCTGGTGACTACAACACTAATATGATCCCTCTGTGGAAAGGAGGAGTCGTCTCTGGTGACTACAACACTAATATGATCCCTTTTCAGCATCATCAGGACAGAACACAAGATCAGGGGGGGGACTAGAGGGAAAAGAAACACTAGATCATCAAGCTGGGTTTTCTGCATCAACAGGACAGAACACAAGATCAGGGGGGGACTAGAGGGAAAAGAAACACTAGATCATCTAGCTGGGTATTCAGCATCGACAGGACAGAACATAAGATCAGGGGGGACTAGAGGGGAAAACTAGACCACTTTTACTCCACTCACAGAGACACATACAAAGCCCCTCCCTCCCCCTCCCTCTGGTAAATATGAACATAACTCTATACTCCTGATTCCCTAGTTATAAATCAAAACAGGAAGTACCAGCTCAATCCTGAAGTGTTCCGATGAAGCGGTTGCTAAGCTACAGGACTGTTTCATTAGCACAGACTGGAATAGGTTCAGGGATTCCTCCGGTGGCATTCAGGAGTTTACCACATCAGTCAACGGCTTCATGTATCGACGACATCGTCGCCACAGTGACGGAACGTACATGCGTATATATTTGCGACTGTTCAACAACAACAACAAAAAATCTTGGTCGACCAACCGCCTTTAGACCGAACAGAACGACCAGTCGACTAAATGGGGTCAGACATTATATCATTATGACATCATAATAGCTATTGATTCCTGAAGAATAGAACTTATAAAATGCCTTAAATGTTTCAACTGTATTTCCCCATCAGAAACTAAAACATAAGCTTGTATAACTCCGCTGTTGGTAAATTAACACTGTATAGCCTCAATCTGGTTAAAACTATCATCTTGACCTTATGGATGGCCAGTCCTTATATTCATAGTGTAGTCAAGGCGGAGGCACTGAGCAGGATTCCAATCTGAGTCCAGCAACCGTCAAGCCAACACCTTATAACTGTTACGCCAAGATGTCTGAACTTCTTGATGAGGTCGCTAGGTTTTGGGTTAAGGTTGCTAACAATAGCTTTCTCTATGAATTTGAGGGTGGTTAAATTTCTCCATCCCTAAGCCGTTTACCAAACCAAGCCTCTGAGCAGCCATTTTGTTGCTTTTTAAAACCTAGGTTGTTCCTTTAAAAAAGCCACACATCAATCAACTAATCTGCAGTTGAAACAATAACAAAGCTGTAATTCCACCACTGTTTTGGTAATAAGATGATGGATGGGACCGGAGAAATGTAACTACTCTCAAATTCATAGACAGACCTATGGATGCAAGGACTGACCATCCATGATATCAACATTATAGTTTTAACCATGTTGAGGCGATACAGTGTTGATTTACATTGTTTCTAAACATTGGAGTAAAAAAAGCTTATTTGGGGATCTAATGGATCTAACAGTTGAACTAAGCTCATGAGGAATGTGTCATATTCTTCAAGAATCAATGTGGCTATAAATAAATAAATCATTTAAAAGTCCAAATATGGATGAAGCAACTGCAGATTTCCCCTTTAACACCAAGCATCAGTTCAACAACTGCAGATTACCCCTTTAACACCAAGCATCAGTTCAACAACTGCAGATTACCCCTTTAACACCACAAGCATCAGTTCAACAACTGCAGAGTTTGCGCCTCTGTTTTTAAGACAGTACTTACTAGTGTTAATCAGGGCCCGGTTTCTCAAAAGCATCTCACGGCTAACTTCATCATCAATACTGGATGCCTTAAGATGGCTTTGGGGAACCGGGCCCTGATATCCAGTTTCCTCCTCTTCCTCCTTTTTCGATGTGACAGTCATCTCCTCCTCCTCCAATTTCACTCCAAAAACGGCACCTTCCTCTCCTTTTACTGTAACATCCTCCTCCTCTTTCACTCTGAACGCGTCTTCCTCTTCTTTCACTGAAACGTCTTTTTCTTCTTCTTTCACTGTAACAGCCTCATCCTCTACTTGTTTTTGTATTGTAACAGCCTCCTCTTCTTTTTCCTCTTTAACGAGAGCTTCTTCCTCCGTCCAGCAGACCTCCTCTTCTGTCGCTGGAGGAGAAGCTCCTTCCTCCGTCCAGTCTTTAGCAAGACGAGAGTAGTTTAGTGAACTCATGGTCGGTGATGTTAGCTAGGCTAATGCTAACTTAACCAGACAGCTAGTTAACTAATAACAACGTAAAAATGTTAAATTAAATGGGATAACTAACTAGACGACAGAAGTGGGTTTAAAACACAGTGGCTAATATACACGAACGCGTCTAAAGAGCTTTATTGGTTCGTCTATTTTGTCTACAAGCTACCGAGGTGTCTGACTGACTGTCGCTGCTGTTGAAAGAAGCGTTCCGTCCACTAGATTATACGTCACACCAGCAGCATCGCCTTAAAGTCTCAGACCGCCATCTGCTGACTGGAGGGGGTAACGCAGTTGAGATAAACGTATATTTTATTTTCAGACAACAAGTTAACGGTTCGGAAGCATTCGTTTTTACCCACCAATGTAACAATAGTGTGGGTAAAATGCAATATTTCGCAACGTCATATTGATTTACTCTGTACTACCAAGTTTGTATGCTTTATGTTGGTTTGCAATTATAATATTGAGAAAGTTCCAGTGAAACTCTCTGCTTTATATCGGCAGCTTTTCTTCTTATGGACCTTAATTTAAAAGCATAATTTTTCTCCAAACAGATATTACATATGGAATCGGGACATATTGTATAAAGATACTTCTTTGTTTTTAGAATATTACCTACGATTAACCCTGTTGACTCATCGGTAGGAATGATTTGTTTTAGAATATTACCTACGATTAACCCTGTTGACTCATCGGTAGGAAATATTTGTCTTTATTTCAGTCCATTCAACAACAGTAGATTTATACGAGCCTTCTATCAACAGGATGTTGTGTCTTTACCTTTGTCACTCATTATCAGTGATTTATTGCCACAATGTAAGGTACCTCTCTTTCATATCGTCTGAGATCCCCAAGGATTGGAAAGCTGCCGCAGTCATCCCCCTCTTCAAAGGGGGAGAAACCCTGGACCCAAACTGTTACAGACCTATATCCATCCTGCCCTGCCTATCTAAGGTCTTCGAAAGCCAAGTCAACAAACAGGTCACTGACCATCTCGAATCCCACCGTACCTTCTCCGCTGTGCAATCTGGTTTCCGAGCAGGTCACGGGTGCACCTCAGCCACGCTCAAGGTACTAAACGATATCATAACCGTAATCGATAAAAGACAGTACTGTGCAGCCGTCTTCATCGACATTGCCAAGGCTTTCGACTCTGTCAATCACCATATTCTTATCGGCAGACTCAGTAGCCTCAGTTTTTCTAATGACTGCCTTGCCTGGTTCACCAACTACTTTGCAGACAGAGTTCAGTGTGTCAAATCGGAGGGCATGCTGTCCGGTCCTCTGGCAGTCTCTATGGGGGTGCCACAGGGTTCAATTCTCGGGCCGACTCTTTTCTCTGTATATATCAATGATGTTGCTCTTGCAGGCGATTCCCTGATCCACCTCTACGCAGACAACACCATTCTGTATACTTCCGGCCCTTCCTTGGACACTGTGCTATCTAACCTCCAAACGAGCTTCAATGCCATACAACACTCCTTCCGTGGCATCCAACTGCAACTGTTCGCTGCCTGCACCCACACGCCCGACTAGCATCACCACCCTGGATGGTTCCGACCTAGAATATGTGGACATCTATAAGTACCTAGGTGTCTGGCTAGACTGTAAACTCTCCTTCCAGACTCATATCAAATATCTCCAATCTAAAATCAAATCTAGAGTCGGCTTTCTATTCCGCAACAAAGCCTCCTTCACTCACGGCGCCAAACTTACACTAGTAAAACTGACTATCCTACCAATCCTCGACTTTGGCGATGTCATTTACAAAATAGCTTCCAATACTCTACCCAGCAAACTGGATGCAGTTTATCACAGTGCCATCCGTTTTGTTACTAAAGCACCTTATACCACCCACCACTGCGACCTGTATGCTCTAGTCGGCTGGCCCTCGCTATATATTCATCGCCAGACCCACTGGTTCCAGGCCATCTACAAGTCCATGCTTGGTAAAGCTCCGCCTTATCTCAGTTCACTGGTCATGATGGCAACACCCACCCGTAGCACGCGCTCCAGCAGGTGTATCTCACTGATCGTCCCTAAAGCCAACACCTCATTTGGCCGCCTTTCATTCCAGTTCTCTGCTGCCTGTGACTGGAGCAATTGCAAAAATCGCTGAAGTTGGAGACTTTTATCTCCCTCACCAACTTCAAACATCTGCTATCTGAGCAGCTAACCGATCGCTGCAGCTGTACATAGTCCATCGGTAAATAGCCCACCCAATTTGACCTACCTCATCCCGATACTGTTTATATTTATTTACTTTTCTGCTCTTTTGCACACCAATATCTCTACATGTACATGACCATCTGATCATTTATCACTCCAGTGTTAATCTGCAAAATTGTAATTATTCGCCTACCTCCTCATGCCTTTTGCACACAATGTATATAGACTCTCTGTTTTTCTACTGTGTTACTGACTTGTTAATTGTTTACTCCATGTGTAACTCTGTGTTGTATGTTCACACTGCTATGCTTTATCTTGGCCAGGTCGCAGTTGCAAATGAGAACTTGTTCTCAACTAGCCTACCTGGTTAAATAAAGGTGAAATATATTTTTTATTTAAACACTTGCTCTTTGGCTAGCTTTGCTACCAGCCTATGTCAATGAGCGTTAGCATTCAAGCTAACAACCGCTACATCCAAAATACATATTTTGCCACTATCTCAACTTCAAAAGGCACTTGCACATATGAGCTGATCTTTTGTTTCAATGGAGAAAATAATAATAAACTCCCACACTGCTCTTTACTAAGCTTTACGTATCGGCCACAGTGGACTAACATGAGAGAAAATAAGAAACGTTAGAAAGATACTGAGCAGCTCATGTTATAGACAGAAGCTACACGGCAGACCAATCCGAACTCATCTCTCGGCATGTCCAGCCCATCAATTATCCCAGCCAATCGTGGCTAGAGGAGTCTTTTTCCGTTGGCTAAACCAACTAGGCTCGTAGTTTAACAATTGTATTGGTATTTACAGATGGCATACAAGTCTGTTATTAAGGCATATGAAAGTTCACATGTTCTAGGAGGCATTTCTGCCCCCCCACCCCACCCCACCCCCCAAAAAAGGCCTCTCCTGTAACTCAATGCTGAGCATGACCTCCGTGTTGCTCTGTCAAAACCGGAGTCCAGAATAGACAAGCTTGTTGAAAACTTCAACCTGTGTGGTTTGATCAGTTTATTCCAGTTCAGAATAATACAAATAGTTATTGTATTTTAACAGAAACAGTTCCTACTTAGACTTTTTTTTACAACAATACTTTCCACAGTAAGTTTTACGGTAGGCCTGATCATTTTTCATCTGTACTGTTACTGAGGGGTGCACTATCAAAAACTGAGCCCGTGTGTGTGTGTGTGTGTGTGTGTGTGTGTGTGTGTGTGTGTGTGTGTGTGTGTGTGTGTGTGTGTGTGTGTGTGTGTGTGTGTGTGTGTGTGTGTGTGTGTGTGTATTCTGTTCTACATCTCTGTGATGTGATCAATCAGTTTATTCCAGTTCAGAATTAAAATGATTTATTGTATTTCAACAGCAACAGGTCCAACCTAGACAGATATGTAAGTTTAAAAAAAAAGAATAAACATGATTTGGCTTTTTATGGGTATTTCATATCATTGTTATATGTTTTTGTTTATATTACATTTGTTTTAGGCATAAGGGCAATGAAATCAACACATAGTTGCATATTTTAATAAGCTTGGGTCCCAGGAAAACACAGTCGGGCCCCAGACTGAAAAAGGTGGGCACAGTCAGACAGGAAGGACTTCCCATTGTCAAGACCAACTGGTACAAACACTTCTTTAACCGTACGGCCCTTTGAACACAGGGAAGAGGAGGACATAGGCTCGTCTGATCTGGAACTGCTATCATTGTCCTTGGTTGTCATGGGGATGATGATTGTGAGGTTGGTGAAGACTTTGCTGATGATGATTTTGGCGTGTTTACGTTTTGTCACCGTCTAAACAAATAATAGTCGTCTTGGACTGGCCGACCAAGAGGTCAAGGCCCTGGACCGAGGTAAGGTTGCCGTCTCCCTGGGAATTCAACACCTAGGTCCATGAACTGATTTCTCACATAAATGCATACATTCATTCATTCAGGTTACAGACCATGTAACTTGGCTTAGCACCCCTTCGACAAAGCGAGTGCAACAACATCCGTGGGTTAGTTACTGGGTTGGTAACACATGATGAAGTTCTGGATCCATACGTGTTAAGAGACCAGATAGAACTGGGATCGGAACCGGAACCAAAAGCTCCACCCTCTCCAAGTTACAGGCCAGTCTATGGGCCAAATGTCCGAAAGGGTAAATATGCGGAAATCATAGCCCTGGAATTAAAATGGGAGCAGTGGAAAGGCTTCACACCTAAATGTTTTATTTCATGTGATTTCAGGTGCTTAACTGGTTATAACTCTTTCCACATTGAGAAAATGAGTAAGGCTTTTTTCCTGTGTGTGTCCTCTCATGTTTTTTCTTGTTCCCTAACCCCCTAAAACTCTTGCCACAGTGGGAACATTGGTAGGGCTTCTCTCCTGTGTGTATTCTCTTATGCTCTTTTAGGCTCACAAACACAGTAAAACTCTTTCCACACTGGGAACATTGGAAAGGCTTTTCTCCTGAGTGTGTCCTCTCATGAGCTTTTAGGTTACCTAACTGGGTAAAACCCTTTCCACACTGGGAACATTGGAAAGGCTTCTCTCCCGTGTGTATTCTCTCATGTTGCTTTAAGGTTCCTAACCACCTAAAACTCCTTCCACAGTGGGAACAGGGGTACGGCTTATCTCCAGAGTGTATTCTCTCATGTTTCTTCAGGTTCCCTAAATGGGTAAAATTCTTTCCACACAGGGAGCAGTGGTGAGGCTTTTCTCCTGTGTGTTTAGTCTTATGCTCTTTAAGGTTTCGTGACGTGGTAAAAGCCTTTCCACACTGAGAGCAAGGGTGGGGTTTCTCCCCTGTATGTGTCCTTTCATGTTCCTTCAGGTTCTCTAACTGAGTAAAATTCTTTCCACAATAGAAACACTGGTAAGGCTTCACTCCAGAGTGTATTCTCTCATGCTTTTTCAAATTCCCTAACCGGTTAAAATTCTTTCCACACTGGGAGCAGTGGTGAGGCTTCTTTCCTGTGTGTATTATTGTATGTTCTTTCAGGTTCCCTAACCGGTTAAAACCCTTTCCACACTGGGAGCATTGAAAGGGCATTTCTCCTGTGTGTGTCCTCTCATGCTTTTTTAAATCCTGTGAACATGAAAATATTTTTTCACACTGAAAGCATTGAAAAGGCTTTTCTCCTTTGTGTGTCCTCTCATGCTGTTTTAGGTTCTGTAACTTGGTAAAATGCTTTCCACACAGGGAGCAGTGGTGTCGTCTGGCTGGATTTGGCATTTCTGGGTCTGGTTCTCCTGATGGACTCTTCCTGTTGTGAGAGTGTGGTCTTTCTCCTGTCAAAGACAACAGATTACTTAGTTAAATTCTAAACAGAGACCTGAATGAAACCTCCACATGATAAAACTGTCTTCCTATGAGGTTTAATCCAGACTAGACCCCCCCAATTAAAACTGTCTTCCCATGAGGTTTAATCCAGACTAGACCCCCCCAATTAAAACTGTCTTCCTATGAGGTTTAATCCAGACTAGACCCCCCCAATTAAAACTGTCTTCCTATGAGGTTTAATCCAGACTAGACCCCCCCCCATAACCTGAGGTCAGTTTTCAGAAAATGGCCATCATTTTCAAAAACACTTATGAGGAGGCAGTTGTATGGAACCATCACACATCATCACTTTAATACATAAGCGATTCCACACCAGCGGAAGTGAAAAAATAGTTTTGGTATCTCAGATTGGCAATTCTCACATGTAAACTTGATTACAATGAAGGGTACTTTAGAAATAGATATTTATAATAATACGTTTTATTTATGATCTTATTTTATCTTAATATTTAATCTTTAAATGAATCTAATCTATAAATTAATGAGAATTAAAGGTTTATTTCGGAATATAGAAATAATCCATATAGAAATACTCCATAAAGAAATACTCCATATAGAAATGCCCCATATAGAAATACTCCATATAGAAATACTCCACATAGAAATGCCCCATATAGAAATACTCCACATAGAAATGCCCCATATAGAAATGCCCCATATAGAAATACTCCATATAGAAATACTCCATATAGAAATACTCCACATAGAAATACTCCATATAGAAATACTCCACATAGAAATACTCCATATAGAAATACTCCATATAGAAATGCCCCATATAGAAATGCCCCATATAGAAGTGCCCCATATAGAAATACTCCATATTCCATATAGAAATACTCCATATTCCATATAGAAATACTCCACACATAATATAGAAATACTCCATATAGAAACGCCCCATATAGAAATACTCCATATTCCATATAGAAATACTCCATATTCCATATAGAAATACTCCATATTCCATATAGAAATACTCCATATTCCATATAGAAATACTCCATACACAATATAGAAATACTCCATATAGAAACGCCCCATATAGAAATACTCCATATTCCATGTAGAAATATTCCATATAGAAATACTCCATATTCCATATAGAAATACACCATATAGAAGTACCCCATATAGAAATACTCCATATTCCATATAGAAATACACCATATAGAAATATTCCATTTAGAAATACTCCAGAGATCAAGAACAGTCAGCTGAGAGAATCCCAGGAGCTCAGCCAGAGAGACCGTTACACTACAGTAGAATCCAGGGGAACACACACAGGTCCCATCCAACAGAACGACATCCAGAGATCCAGAACAGTCAGCTGAGAGAATCCCAGGAGCTCAGCCAGAGAGCTATGCTGAGAAATATAACAACACACAGGGCCTGTAAACCCTGCAGCATCAGAACTTAAATCAGACACCTCCTGAACATCATCTGGAATCGAGTGAATCATTTAGTTGGATTCGTTTAGTTGGATTCAAAATCTTGCAACCTTACGGTTAACTAGTCCAATGCTCTAACCACCTGCCTCACATTGCACTCCACGAGGAGCCTGCCTGTTACGCGAATGTAGTAAGAAGCCAAGGTAAGTTGCTAGCTAGCACCGTTGCTCCAACGTGTACCTAACCATAAACATCAATGACTTTCTTAAAATCAATACACAAGTATATATTTTTAAGCCTGCATATTTAGTTAATATCGCCTGCCAACATGAATTTAGCAGGAGAAAAACTAGAGAAATTGTTTCACTTATCTTGCAACAGAGTCAGGGTATATGCAGCAGTTTGGGCCGCCTGGCTCGTGGTGAACTAATTTGCCAGAATTTTACGTAATTATGACATAACATTGAAGGTTGTTACAACGCAACAGGAATATTTACACACAGGAAGCGGCGCAGGTCCTAATCCAGGCACTTGTCATCTCCCGTCTGGATTACTGCAACTCGCTGTTGGCTGGGCTCCCTGCCTGTGCCATTAAACCCCTACAACTCATCCAGAACGCCGCAGCCCGTCTGGTGTTCAACCTTCCCAAGTTCTCTCACGTCATGCTACCAAAATGCTCCTCCGCTCTCTCCACTGGCTTCCAGTTGAAGACAGTGTTGTTAAGAAAAGGCTCGCTGAGAGCAGGCGCATTAGACCATGGTGCGTTATGCCTACGGAGCTGTGAGGGGAGTATCGGCACCGCATTGTTTCACCTCCAGGCTCTGATCAGGCCCTACACCCAAACAAGGGCACTGCGTTCATCCACCTCTGGCCTGCTCGCCTCCCTACCACTGAGGAAGTACAGTTCCCGCTCAGCCCAGTCAAAACTGTTCGCTGCTCTGGCCCCCAATGGTGGAACAAACTCCCTCACGACGCCAGGACAGCGGAGTCAATCACCACCTTCCGGAGACACCTGAAACCCCACCTCTTCAAGGAATACCTAGGATAGGATAAAGTAATCCTTCTCACCCCCCCTTAAATGATTTAGATGCACTATTGTAAAGTGGCTGTTCCACTGGATGTCATAAGGTGAATTCACCAATTTGTAAGTCGCTCTGGATAAGAGCGTCTGCTAAATGACTTAAATGTAAATGTATTTAGACTGATAATACGGAACGGTTCCATATTTAACTGAAAGAATAAACGTTTCGACCATATTAATGATCTAAGGCTCGTATTTCTGTGTGTTATCATGTTATAACTAAGTCTATGATTTGATAGAGCAGTCTGACTGAGATGGTAGGCAGCAGCAGGCTCGTAAGCATTCAATCAAACAGCACTTTCGTGCGTTTTGCCAGTTTATGACTTCAGGCCTATCAACTCCCGAGGCTGGTGTAACCGATGTGAAACGTCACTCGCTCTGAGACTTGGAGTAGTTGTTCCCCTTGCTCTGCAAGGGCCTCGGCTTTTGTGGAGCGATGGGTAATGCCGCTTCTAGGGTGGCTGTTGTCGATGTGTTCCTGGTTCAACTGCACCGTCCACAACCAAAGGGCTCTCCAGAGGGTGGTGCGGTCTGCACAACGCATCACTGGGGGCAAACTACCTGCCCTCCAGGACACCTACAACAACCGATGTCACAGGAAGGCAAAAAAAGATCATCAAGGATAACAACCACCCGAGCCACTGCCTGTTCACCCCTCTATCATCCAGAAGGCGAGGTCAGTACAGGTGCATCAAAGCTGGGACCGAGAGTCTGAAAAACAGCTTCTATCTCAAGGCCATCAGACTATTAAACAGCCATCACTAGCACAGAGAGGCGGCTGCCTAGATACAAACTTGATATCATTGGTCACTTTAATAAATGGAACACTAGTCACTTTAATAATTCCACTTTAAGAATGTTTACTGCAAACCATGTGTATGTGACCATTAACATCTGCTAACCATGTGACCAGTAACATCTGCTAACCATGTGTATGTGACCAATAACATCTGCTAACCACGTGTATGTGACCATTAACATCCTGCTAACCATGTGTATGTGACCATTAACATCTGCTAACCACATGTATGTGACCATTAACATTTGCTAACCATGTGTATGTGACCATTAACATCTGCTAACCATGTGTATGTGACCATTAACATCTGCTAACTATGTGTATGTGACCATTAACATCTGCTAACCATGTGTATGTGACCATTAACATCTGCTAACCATGTGTATGTGACCAATAGAATTTGATTGGATGATAATGCCATGCTTGTAACTGTGGATCAAACATATGGCTCATAAACCTTGATATTGTAAATGATGTGAAGTGAACCATTAGGACTCACTGCTGTGTCGTTTGCTTCTATGACATCATAATCCTCAACATCTCATCTTTCAGACAACATCAACTCCTCTTGATTTACAGCATTCCACTCAAGACAACATCAACTCCTCTTGATTTACAGCATTCCACATCAACTCCTCTTGATTTACAGCATTCCACTTAGACAACATCAACTCCTCTTGATTTACAGCTTTCCACTCAGACCACATCAACACCTCTTGATTTACAGCATTCCACTCAGACAACATCAACTCCTCTTGATTTACAGCATTCCACTCAGACAACATCAACTCCTCTTGATTTACAGCATTCCACTCAAGACAACATCAACTCCTCTTGATTTACAGCATTCCACTCAAGACAACATCAACTCCTCTTGATTTACAGCATTCCACTCAAGACAACATCAACTCCTCTTTATTTACAGCATTCCACTCAAGACAACATCAACTCCTCTCAGACCACATCAACACCTCTTGATTTACAGCATTCCACTCATACAACATCAACTCCTCTTGATTTACAGCATTCCACTCAGACAACATCAACTCCTCTTGATTTACAGCATTCCACTCAGACAACATCAACTCCTCATGATTTACAGCATTCCACTCAAGACAACATCAACTCCTCATGATTTACAGCATTCCACTCAGACCACATCAACTCCTCATGATTTACAGCATTCCACTCATACAACATCAATTCCTCTTGATTTACAGCATTCCACTCAGACAACTTCAACTCCTCTTAATTTACAGCATTCCACTCAAGACAACATCAACTCCTCTTGATTTACAGCATTCCACTCAGACAACATCAACTCCACTCAGACCACATCAATTCCTCTTGATTTACAGCATTCCACTCAGACAACATCAACTCCTCTTGATTTACAGCATTCCACTCAGACCACATCAACTCCTCTTGATTTACAGCATTCCACTCAGACAACATCAATCCCTCTTGATTTACAGCATTCCACTCAGACCACATCAACTCCTCTTGATTTACAGCATTCCACTCAGACAACATCAACTCCTCTTTATTTACAGCATTCCACTCAGACCACATCAATTCCTCTTGATTTACAGCATTCCACTCAGACAACATCAACTCCACTCAGACCACATGAACTCCTCTTGATTTACAGCATTCCAATCAGACAACATCAACTCCTCTTGATTTACAGCATTCCAATCAGACAACATCAACTCCTCTTGATTTACAGCATTCCAATCAGACAACATCAACTCCTCTTGATTTACAGCATTCCACTCAGACAACATCAACTCCTCTTGATTTACAGCATTCCACTCAGACAACATCAACTCCTCTTGATTTACAGCATTCCACTCAGACCACATCAACTCCTCTTGATTTACAGCATTCCACTCAGACCACATCAACTCCTCTTGATTTACAGCATTCCACTCAGACAACATCAACTCCTCTTGATTTACAGCATTCCACTCAGACAACATCAACTCCTCTTGATTTACAGCATTCCACTCAGACCACATCAACTCCACTCAGACCACATCAACTCCTCTTGATTTACAGCATTCCAATCAGACAACATCAACTCCTCTTGATTTACAGCATTCCCCTCATACAACATCAACTCCTCTTGATTTACAGCATTCCACTCAGACAACATCAACTCCTCTTGATTTACAGCATTCCACTCAGACCACTTCAACTCCTCTTGATTTACAGCATTCCACTCAAGACAACATCAACTCCTCTTGATTTACAGCATTCCACTCAGACAACATCAACTCCTCTTGATTTACAGCATTCCACTCAAGACAACATCAACTCCTCTTGATTTACAGCATTCCGCTCAGACCACATCAACTCCTCTTGATTTACAGCATTCTACTCAGACAACATCAACTCCTCTTGATTTACAGCATTCCACTCAAGACAACATCAACTCCTCTTGATTTACAGCATTCCACTCAAGACAACATCAACTCCTCTTGATTTACAGCATTCCACTCAGACAACATCAACTCCTCTTGATTTACAGCATTCCATTCAGACCACATCAACTCCTCTTGATTTACAGCATTCCACTCAGACAACATCAACTCCTCTTGATTTTCAGCATTCCACTTAGACAACTTCAACTCCTCTTGATTTACAGCATTCCACTCAGACAACATCAACTCCTCTTGATTTACAGCATTCCACTCAGACAACATCAACTCCTCTTGATTTACAGCATTCCACTCAGACCACATCAACTCCTCTTGATTTACAGCATTCCACTCAGACAACATCAACTCCTCTTGATTTACAGCATTCCATAGGTTGTGAAAGTAGACCAGACCAGTTTAGAATATTTAGCACTGGTTCTGAGGTTTCTATGACAACCCATGAAAAAAGTTATTGTAGATCAGAGATTTAAATGCATGTTTTAACGTCTTGATGAGATTCTATCAAATCAACACATCGATGCAAATCAAAGGTTGTAAAAGTAGGCATTTAACATAATGTGAATATATTTTAATGTTGGAAATAAAACCAACTTTACTTTGATGACTTACTGGTGTTAACCAGATCTCCTGTCTCCTCTTCTGCTTCTTTCAATGTGACAGTTATCTCTCCCTCCACTCCAAAAATTGCATCCTCCTCCTCCTCCTCTTTTTTTACATCACAGATATAAATATATTTGGTAACATCCCCCTCCTCTTTCACTCTGAACTCTCCTTTGTCTTCATTCACTCTAACGTCCATCTCTTCTTCTTTCACAGTAACAGCCTCATCCTCTACTTCTATTTTAACTGCGACATCATCCTCTTCCTTCTCCTCTTTCACGAGAGTTTCTTTCTCCGTCCATCCGACCTCCTCTTTAGTATGGGGGCAGTATCTTGGTGCGCTCATGGTCGAGGAAGTTAGCTAGCTAGTTAGCATTAGCGATTAGACGAGTGATAGGCAAATTTAACCAACCAGCTAGCGAACAACGTAAATCTGAAATTAAATTGGGTAACTGGTAGACGTGTGTTTATAACACAATGGCTAATATACTCCGAAATATTATAAAGACCTTGAATATTTCGGCGAGGTAGCTAACTGTTGTTGAAGTGTACAGTACCTGTCCACTAGATTATACGTCACGCTAGTAGTATCGCGACAAAAACGACTGCTGGCGAGAGTGGGTAACGCAGTTACGGAAAATATTTTATTTTCAGACAAAAAGTTTATTATAGAAGTCAATATTATATGGAAACGTACAAAGAGAAGCATGTTTTGATTCATGAGTGCAGATTTTTATTGGGTGAGAATTTAAATACTAGACTACTGCACATCTGCATTTAAGATAATTTCATGTTAATTCGCCTAAACATATATTATAATTAACAAATATGTTCATACTGCTCCTACATGGTGTAACAATACATCATGTAGATGTATATAATGAACAGACTAGGTCTATACTGCTCCTACATGGTGTAACAATACATCATGTAGATGTATATAATGAACAGACTAGGTCTATACTGCTCCTACATGGTGTAACAATACATCATGTAGATGTGAATGTATATAATGAACAAACTAGGCTGCTCCTACATTGTGTAACAATACATCATGTAGATGTACACTACCAGTCAAATAGTTTTGACACACCTGCTCATTCCAGGGTTTTTCTTTCTTTTGACTCTTTTCTACATTGTATAATAGTGAAGTCATCAAAACAATAAAATAACACATATGGAATCATGTAAAAAGTGTTAAACCAATCAAAATATATTTTATATTTGAGATCCTTCAAAGTAGCCACCCACTTTGCCTTGATGACAGCTTTGAACACTTTTGTTATTCTCTCAACCAGCTTCACCTGGAATGCTTTTCCCAACAGTCTTGAAGGAGTTCCCAGATATGCTGAGCACTTGTTGGCTGCTTTTCCTTCACTCTGCGGTCCAACTCATCCCGTTTGCCTTGATGATAGATTATTATTTGGTTTTAATACACTGCTATGACACCTCTTCAACATGAAAGGGGTGGGGCTAGCCCTTTAAATGCCCCCCACCTAAAGTCATTAGTCCTCTCTCAACCCAACCAGCATGGAACCCTATAGATGTGTTATTGACTGTGACTATGGACCAGCATGGAACCCTAGAGATGTGTTATTGACTTTGACTATGGACCAGCATGGAACCCTAGAGATGTGTTATTGACTGTGACTATGGACCAGCATGGAACCCTAGACATGTGTTATTGACTGTGACTATGGACTAGCATAGAACCCTAGAGATGTGTTATTGACTGTGACTATGGACCAGCATGGAACCCTAGAGATGTGTTATTGACTGACTAAATCAAATCAAATTTTATTTGTCACATACACATGGTTAGCAGATGTTAGTGCGAGTGTAGCGAAATGCTTGTGCTTCTAGTTCCGACAATGCAGTAATAACCAACAAGTAATCTAACTAACAATTCCAAAACTACTGTCTTATACACACACAAGTGTAAGGGGATAAAGAATATGTACATAAAGATATATGAATGAGTGATGGTACAGAGCAGCATAGGCAAGATACAGTAGATGGTATCGAGTACAGTATATACATATGAGATGAGTATGTAAACAAAGTGGCATAGTTTAAAGTGGCTAGTGATACATGTATTACATAAAGATGTGGTAGATGATATAGAGTACAGTATATATGTATACATATGAGATGAATAATGTAGGGTATGTAAACATATTAAGTAGCATTGTTTAAAGTGGCTAGTGATATATTTTACATAATTTCCCATCAATTACCATTATTAACGTGGCTGGAGTTGAGTCAGTGTGTTGGCAGCAGCCACTCAATGTTAGTTGTTGCTGTTTAACAGTCTGATGGCCTTGAGATAGAAGCTGTTTTTCAGTCTCTCGGTCCCAGCTTTGATGCACCTGTACTGACCTCGCCTTCTGGATGATAGCGGGGTGAACAGGCAGTGGCTCTGGTGGTTGTTGTCCTTGATGAACTTTATGGCCTTCCTGTAACATCGGGTGGTGTAGGTGTCCTGGAGGGCAGGTAGTTTGCCCCCGGTGATGCGTTGTGCAAACCTCACTACCCTCTGGAGAGCCTTACGGTTGTGGGCGGAGCAGTTGCCGTACCAGGCGGTGATACAGCCCGCCAGGATGCTCTCGATTGTGCATCTGTAGAAGTTTGTGAGTGCTTTTGGTGACAAGCCGAATTTCTTCAGCCTCCTGAGGTTGAAGAGGCGCTGCTGCGCCTTCTTCACGATGCTGTCTGTGTGGGTGGACCAATTCAGTTTGTCTGTGATGTGTATGCCGAGGAACTTAAAACTTACTACCCTCTCCACTACTGTTCCATCAATGTGGATAGGGGGGTGTTCCCTCTGCTGTTTCCTGAAGTCCACAATCATCTCCTTAGTTTTGTTGACGTTGAGTGGAGGTTATTTTCCTGACATCACACTCCGAGGTACCTCACCTCCTCCCTGTAGGCCGTCTTGTCGTTGTTGGTAATCAAGCCTACCACTGTTGTGTCGTCCGCAAACTTGATGATTGAGTTGGAGGCGTGTGTGGCCACGCAGTCGTGGGTGAACAGGGAGTACAGGAGAGGGCTCAGAACACACCCTTGTGGGGCCCCAGTGTTGAGGATCAGCGAGGTGGAGATGTTGTTGCCTACCCTCACCACCTGGGGGCGGCCCGTCAGGAAGTTCAGTACCCAGTTGCACAGGGCGAGGTCGAGACCCAGGGTCTCGAGTTTGATGACGAGCTTGGAGGGTACTATGGTGTTAAATGCCGAGCTGTAGTCGATGAACAGCATTCTCACATGGACCAGTATGGAACCCTAGAGATGTGTTAATGACTGTGACTATGGACCAGCATGGAACCCTAGAGATGTGTTATTGACTGAGAGTATCACATGAGAGTGGTGGCCAAGGTACACTATACTTTTTTAAATATATGTGGACACACCTTCAAATTGGTGGATTTGTTTATTTCAGCCACACCCATTGTTGACAGGTGTATAAAAATCAAGCACACAGCCTTGCAATCTCCATAGACAAACATTGGCCTTACTGAAGAGCGCAGTGACTTTCAATGTGGCACCGTCATAGGATGCATAGGAAACTTGACTGGAGCAGTGGAAACACATTCTCTGGAGTGATGAATCCCGCTTCACCATCTGGCAGTCCGACGGATGAGTCTGGGTTTGGTGGATGCCAGGAGAACGCTACCTGTCCCAATGCACGGAGCCAAAGTTTGGTGGAGGAGGAATAATGGTGTGGGGTTGTTTTCATGGTTCGGGTTATGCCCCTTAGTTCCAGTGAAGGGAAATCTTAATGCTACAGCCTACAATGACTTTCTAGATGATTCTATGCTTCCATCCATTGGGATAAATTGAAAACTTGACTGGCCTGCACAGAGCCCTGACCTCAACCCCATCGAACACCGTTGGGATAAATTGAAAATGCAGACTGGCCTGCACAGAGCCCTGACCTCAACCCCATCGGACACTGTTGGGATAAATTGAAAACGCAGACTGCGAGGCAGGCCCAATCGACCAACATCAGTGTCCGACCTCACTAATGTTCTTGTGGCTGAATGGAAGCAAGTCCCTGGAGCAATGTTCCTACATCTAGTGGAAAGCATTCCCAGAAGAGTGGAGGCTGTTATAGCAGCAATGTTCCAACATCTAGTGGAAATCCTTCCCAGAAGAGTGGAGGCTGTTATAGCAGCAATGTTCCAACATCTTGTGGAAAGCCTTCCCAGAAGAGTGGAGGCTGTTATAGCAGCAATATTCCAACATCTAGTGGAAAGCCTTCCCAGAAGAGTGGAGGCTGTTATAGCAGCAATGTTCCAACATCTAGTGGAAAGCAGCCAACTCCATATGATTTTGGAATGAGATGTTTGACAACAGGTGTCCACATACTTTTGGTCATGTAGTGTAACTCTTTAGTATTGTTTTTAATCACCTCTGATTACGAGGTCTACATAATATTCAAAGCCCGTTTACTGCTAGAAACCTTACCAAGTGTTGATTCATATTGTGTATATATATATATAGATTTGGAACTTTGTTGAAGTGTATTTCATGTAATGTAATGCCCATGTAGATATGCCTTGTTTGACTGTTTTAGTTTCCTTTCGATAACCTAGGAAAACCATCCTTGCATCTACAATCATCTATTCACCAATGAAGCCAAACCTGTTTTAATAAAAGGTCAAAAGGCTACCCAGACATACCCATTGGGTTACCTCCCACCCAGCCTACCCAGACTTAAGAGATATTTTTCATCGATCATGTCTCGGGATGAAAAAAAAACAAGAGGAGGCCTATTTTGGTTTCATATAAACAATATGTCAGTCAGGTTTCAGGTAAACAATATAATTGATATTTGTGAGTCAGGTTTCTTATAAACAATATGATTTAAAAACACACACATTTCCAGTCAAAAACATAAGTTAGAACACAGCCTCTCTATTCTCTCATGGGATTTCAGGTCCTCTGACTGGGAAAATGTTTTTCCACAATGAGAGCAGTGGAAAGGCTTCTCTCCTGAATGTGTTCTTTCATGTGATTTCAGGTGCTCCAACTGGCTAAAACGCTTTTCACATTGGGAGCAGTGGTAAGGCATCTCTCCTCTGTGTGTCCACTCATGCGAATTCAGACTCCCTAACCAGGTAAAACGCTTTCCACAATGGGAGCAATGGTAAGGCTTCTCTCCGGAGTGTATTCTATTATGTATTTTCAGATTCCCTACCTGGGTGAAACTCTTCTCACACTGAGAACATTGGTAAGGCTTTTCTCCTGTGTGTGTCCTCTCGTGACTTTTTAGATCCCCTGATCGTGAAAATCTCTTTTCACATTGGGAGCAGTGGTACGGCTTTTCTCCTGTGTGTGTCCTCTCATGCTCTTTTAAGTGTCCTAACCGGGTAAAACTTTTTCCACACTGGGAACATTGGAATGGCTTTTCTCCAGAGTGTAGTTTCTCATGCCTTTTCAGGTTGACTAACACGGTAAAACTCTTTTCACACTGGGAACATTGGAAAGGCTTTTCTCCTGTGTGTGTTCTCTCATGCTGTTTTAGGTACCCTAACCAGGTAAAACTCTTTCCACAGTGGGAACAGTGATGTTGTCTTGCTGGTTTGGGCATCTCTGGGTCTGGTTCCCCTGAAGGACTCTTCCCGCTGTCAGAGTGAGAGTCTGATCTCTCTCCTGCCAAAGACAGAGCATTTAGTTAAATACTAAACAGAGACCTGAATGATACCTCTACATGACATAACTGTCTTCCCATGAGGTTAAATCCAGACTAGACCCCTCAATAAAATACAGAGCGCGTAGTTAAACAGAGACCTGAATGATACCTCTACATGACAAAACTGTCTTCCCATGAGGTTAAATCCAGACTAGATCCCTCAATAAAATACAGAGCGCGTAGTTAAACAGAGACCTGAATGATACCTCTACATGACAAAACTGTCTTCCTATTAGGTTAAATCCAGACTAGATCCCTCAATAAAATACAGAGCGCGTAATTAAACAGAGACCTGAATGATACCTCTACATGACAAAACTGTCTTCCTATTAGGTTTGATTTCCTAGAATTCCCAGGCTTTTCAGAAATCCTGGTTTGGAGGATTCCGGATTTCCTGCTTATTCGCTAATGATTCTGGGCATCTTGGAAAATTGGGGAAAGTGACCAGATATTTATAATCCTACTGTCTTTGAGGTTTAATCCAGACGAGATCCTCAATAACCTGAAGGTCAGAACATTTGAGATAAGATTTTCAGAACATTTCCATATTCCGTCATAATAAATATAAGCAGCAATGTAACAGGATACTTGTAAACAGGCAGAAAGAGACCGTTGCATGGAAGCATTAAATATCCTCCCTTGTGGACTCCTAACAATTCAAAACACTTCAATGGATCAAGTTTCAAATTGATTAAGAGAAGAGAAGTGGAGTTATTAGGGTTTAATAGAAAACACTTGTGTTTTACAAAGATGCATTTTACTACTGCTACCACCACCGCTACTACTACTACCACTACTACTACTACCACTGCTAATACTACTGCCACTTCTATCTCTACTGCTACTAACATTACTGCTGCTACTACTAGTGCTACTACTGCCACTTCTATTGCTGCTGCTGCTACTACCGCTACTACCATTATTGCTGCTATTACTGCTACCACTACTACTACTACTCAACTACTAGTACTGCTACTACTACTACCACAACTACTACTACTACTCAACAACTAGTGCTATTACTACTACTGCTACTACTACCACAACTACTACTACTACTCAACAACTAGTGCTATTACTACTACTGCTACTACTACTACTAAAACAACAAGTGCTACTACTGCTACTACCCAACTACTAGTGCTACTACTACTGCTACAACTACTACTCAACTACTAGTGCTAGGGTTTTCTACTACTATCACTTTTACTAATACTACCCAACCACTAGTGCTACTACTACTACTACTATCGCTACTACTTCTATTGCTACTGCTACTACCATTACTGCTACTACTACTGCCACTTATATTGCTACTGCTACTAACATTACTGCTACTACCGTTACTACTGCTACTACTGCCACATTAACATCTGCTAACCATACCATTATGTGCTACGACTACTGCTACCCCAAATACTGCTACCACTACTACTCAACTACTACTGCTATTACTACTACCGCTACCACAGCTACTACTACCACTACTACTGCAGCTACTACTTACTACTGCTACTACGACTACCACTACTACAGCTACCACAGCTACTACTACCACTACTACTGCAGCTACTACTACTACCACTACTGCAGCTACTACTACTACGACTACCACTACTGCTACTACTACCGCTACCACAGCTACTACTACCACTGCTACTACTACTACTGCAGCTACTACTACTGCTACCACTACTACTGCAGCTACGACTACTACGCTACTACTACCACTACTACTGCAGCTACTACTACCACTACTACTGCAGCTACTACTACCACTACTACAGCTACACAGCTACTACTACCACTACTACTGCAGCTACTACTGCTACTACTACCACTACTACAGCTACCACAGCTACTACTACCACTACTACTGCTACTACTACTGCAGCTACGCTACTACGCTACCACAGCTGCTACTACCACTACTACTGCAGCTACTACGACTACCACTACTACAGCTGCTACTACTACCACTACTACGCTACTACCGCTACCACAACTACTGCTACCACTACTACTGCAGTTACTACTGCCACACAGCTACTACTACCACTACTACTGCAGCTACTACTACCACTACTACAACTACTGCTTGCTACCACTGCTACCACTACTACTGCTTCTACCACTACTACTGCTACTACAACTATACTACTGCTACTGCTACTACCACTACTGCTTCGCACTACCACTACTACCACTACTACTACAGCTACCACAACTACTGCTTCCAGTACCACTGCTACTACTACTGCAGCTACTGCTACCATAACTACTGCTAACACTACTACCGATACCACAACTACTACTAACACTACTACCGCTACCACAACTACCGCTAACACTACTACCGCTAACACTACGACTACTACCGCTACCATAGCTACTGCAGCTACTACTACTACAGCTACTACTACTACCGCTACCATTACTGCTGCTACTACTACTACTGCTACCACAGCTACTGCAGCTACTACAGCTACTACTACTACTGCTACTACAGCTACTGCTTCCATTACTGCTGCTACTACGCAACTACTAGTGCTACTACTACTACTACTGCTACTGATACTACTACTGCTACTGATACTACTTACTACCATTACTGTTACTACTACTGCTAACTGATACTACCATTACTGCTGCTATTACTACTATTACTGCCACTTCTATTACTATTACTACCCTTACTGCTGCTACTATACAAATACCTACTACTACTATTGCTACTGATACTACCATTACTGCTACTACTACAAATGCTACTACTCGCTATTGCTACTACCATTACTGCTACTACTACTAATACTACTACTGCCACTTCTATTGCTACTACCATTATTGCTACTACTACTACTACTACTACTAACTACTGCTACTATCATTACTGCTACTACTACTACCACTTCTATTGCTACTATTACTGCTACTAATACTACTACTGTCACTTCTATTGCTACTGCTACTATCATTATTGCTACTGGTACTAATACTACTACTGCCACTTCTATTGCTACTGCTACTAACATTACTGCAGCTACTACTACTACTACTACTGCTACTACCACTCCAACTACTGCTGCTACCACCACTACCACTGCTATCACTATTACCTCTACCACCGCTAACTGCTTCTACCACTACTACTGCTTCGCTACCACTACTACTGCTTTCGCACTACCACTACCGCTACCACAACTACTGCTAACACTACTACCGCTACCACAACTACTGCTAACACTACTACAGCTAGCTACTGCTAACAATACTACTGCTACCACAACTACTACAGCTACAGCTACGACTAGTACTGCTACCACTACTGCTACGACTACTAACGCTACCCCAACTACTGCTACCACTACTACTGCAGCTACGACTACTACCGCTACCACAGCTACTACTACCACTACTACTGCAGCTACTACTACCAGTACTACTGCAGCTACTACGACTACTACTGCTACAGCTACCACAGCTACTACTACCACTACTACTGCTACTACTACTACCACTACTGCAGCTACTACTACTACGACTACCACTACTGCTACTACTACCACTACTACCACAGCTACTACTACCACTAGCTTACTACTGCAGCTACTACCAACTACTGCTACTACATACTACCACAGCTGACTACTACCGCTACTACTACCACTACTTGCAGCTACTACTACTACTACAACTGCAGCTACTACACTATACTAGCTACCACAGCTACTACTACTACTACTGCAGCCGACTACTACGACTACTTGCTACCACACTACTACTACCACTACTACTTGCTACTACTGCAGCTACTACTACTATTACTACCACTACTACTGCAGCTACTACGACTACCACTACTACAGCTACCACAGCTACTACTACCACTACTACAGCTACTACTACTACTACTACTACTACTGCTACCACTACTACTGCAGCTACTACCACTACCGCTACCACAGCTACTACTACCACTACTACAGCTACTCTACCACAGCTACTACTACAGCTACTACTACTGCAGCTACTACTACTACTGCAGCTACTACTACTACCACAACTACTGCAGCTACCACTACTACTGCAGCTACTACTACGCAACTACTGCAGCTACTACTACTGCTACCACAACTACTGCAGCTACTACTACTACCACAACTACTGCAGCTACTACTACTACCACTACTACTAGCTACTATGACTACCACTACCACTACTACCTGCTCACTAACTACTGCTAATTGTCTACTACTGCAGCTACTACTACTACCTGCTACCACTACTACTGCAGCTAACGACTACCGCTACTACAGCTACTACTACCACTACAGCTACTACTACCACTAAATGCTACCACTACCACTACCAGTACTGCTCAACTACAGTTACCACAGCTACTACTACCACCACTACTACTGCAGCTACTACTACTATCACTACCGCTACCACAGCTACTACTACCACCACTACAACTGCAGCTAATTACTACTACTGCAGCTACTACTACTTACTACAGCTACCATCAGCATACGTACCACTACCACCACTACGCTACCGCTACCACAACTTACCGTACCACTACTGCTACTGGCTACTACTACTACTACGCTTCTGCTACTACTACTGGTATATCCTACTGCTGCTCAAATAAAATGTTAATTGTTACATACGGTAAATACAATAGGTGTAGACCTTACTGGTACCTTAGTAGTCCTACAGTAAAGCTACTACTGCAGCCACTACTACTACCGTACCACAACTACAGCCGCTACCACCGCTAATACTACTACTGCAGCCACTACTACTACTGCTACCACAACTACAACCGCTCACCCCTAGTATACGAACTACTATTGTCTACTGAACCCCTACTACTACTACTATATAGCCTCCACATTGACTCTGTACTCTACATAGCCTCCACACTGACTCTGTTCTGGTACCCCCTGTATACAGCCTCCACATTGACTCTGTCGGTACCCCTGTATATAGCCTCCACATTGACTCTGTACTGGTATCCCCTGTATATAGCCTCCACATTGACTCTGTACTGGTAACCCCTGTATATAGCCTCCACATTGACTCTGTACTGGTACCCCTGTGCCAGCCTCCACATTGACTCTGTACTGGTACCCCCTGTATATTGACTCTGTACTGGTACCCCTGTATATTGACTCTGTACTGGTACCCCCATTGACTCTGTACTGGTACACCCTGTATATAGCCTAGTATTTCGTCCTGCTATTATTATTTACTGCTGCACTTTTAATGCATTGGATCCATCGTTAACGTTTTGTTGGTGGCCCGCTCTTTAATGGTATACATACCTTACACTGTAGCTTTAACTATTCCTACAGTAAAGAACAACATGTTCAAGTATAAAACGTCAATAGAACGAACGCCTCTTGAAAACCACACATTAGTTCAACAACTGCAGAGTTTTTCCCGTTTCTAAGATAGTACTACTCACTGGCGTTAATCACCTCTCCCGTCTCCTCTTCCTCTTTCGATGTGCCATTTATCTCTCCCTCGTTCATTCCTCCAAAAACAGCATCCTCCTCTTTCTCTTCCTCCTCTTCTTTTACTGTAACATCCTCCTCCTCTTTCACTCTGAACGAGTCTTCCTCTTCTTTCACTGAAACGTCTTTCTCTTCTTCTTTCACTGTAACAGCCTCACCCTCTACTTTTACTGTGACATCCTCCTCTTCCTTCTCCTCTTTCACGACAATGTTCAGCCACATGCCTTTCTCCGTCCAGCGGACCTCCTCTCCTTTTGCAGGAGGAGAGTAGCTTAGGGAGCTCATGATCGGAGATGTTAGCTGGCTAACGTAACTAGTTCGCATGAGCGATTAGCCTAACTTAACCAGCCAGCTAACAACGTAAATATTAAATTAAATGGGGCAACTAGATACGACAGAAGTGTATTCAACGCAGACTGCTTGATGCACCGAAAGTGTCTAAAGAGCTTGACTGTTTCGGGTATTTTGGCTAGCAAGATAACGAGGTGGATAACTAGCTGTTGTTATCGAGGAAGCGTCCCGTCCACTAGATTACGCGTCACACTGAAAGCATCGCCTGAAAGACACATCGCCATCAGCTGACTGGAGTGGGTAACGCAGTTGAGAAGAACGTGTATTTTTATATTTGCATGTTGTATTTAAACGCAACATGCAAAAACAGTTCATATAAGGAAATCAGTCAATTGAAATAAATTAATTAGGCCCTGATCTATGGCTTTCACAGGGCATATGCCCTAATCTATGGCTTTATGGCTTTCACAGGGCATATGCCCTAATCTATGGCTTTCACAGGGCATAGGCCTGTAAACAAATTTGTGCACAACAAATCAAATGTTATTTGTCACATGCACTGAATGCAACAGGTGTAGACCTTACAATGAAATGCTTACTTACAAGCCCCTAACCAACAATTCAGTTAAAAATAATAAGAAGAAATAAGAATAAGAAATAGAAGTAACAAGTTATTAAAGAGCAGCAATAAATTAATAATAGCGGGGCTATATACATGGGGTACCGGTACAGAGTCAACGTGCGGGGGCACCGGTGTCGAGGTAATTGAGGTAATATGTACATGTAGTTAGAGTTATCAAAGTGACTATGCATAGATGATAACAGAGAAATCAAATCAAATTTTATTTGTCACATACACATGGTTAACAGATGTTAGTGCGAGTGTAGCGAAATGCTTGTGCTTCTAGTTCCGACAATGCAGTAATAACCAACAAGTAATCTAACTAACAATTCCAAAACTACTGTCTTATACACAAGTGTAAGGGGATAAAGAATATGTACATAAAGATATATGAATGAGTGATGGTACAGAGCAGCATAGGCAAGATACAGTAGATGGTATCGAGTACAGTATATACATATGAGATGAGTATGTAAACAAAGTGGCATAGTTAAAGTGGCTAGTGATACATGTATTACATAAAGATGCAGTGGATGATATAGAGTACAGTATATACGTATACATATGAGATGAATAATGTAGGGTATGTAAACATTATATTAGGTAGCATTGTTTAAAGTGGCTGGTGATATATTTTATAAAAATTGCGTAAAAGCAACACAGCTCATCAACCACAACACACCATCCCCACTGTCAAACATGGTGGTGGCAGCATCATGGTTTGGGCCTGCTTTTCTTCAGCAGGGACAGGGAAGATGGTTAAAATTGATGGGATGGATGGAGCCAAATACAGGACCATTCTGGAAGAAAACCTGATGGAGTCTGCAAAAGACCTGAGACTGGGACGGAGATTAGTCTTCCAACAAGACAAAGATCCAAAACATAAAGCAAAATCTACAATGTAATGGTTCAAAAATAAACATATCCAGGTGTTAGAATGGCCAAGTCAAAGTCCAGACCTGAATCCAATCGAGAATCTGTGGAAAGAACTGAAAACTGCTGTTCACAAATGCTCTCCATCCAACCTCCCTGAGCTCGAGCTGTTTTGCAAGGAGGAATGGGAAAAAATCTCAGTCTCTCGATGTGCAAAACTGATAGAGACATACCCCAAGCGACTTACAGCTGTAATCACAGCAAAAGGTGGCGCTACAAAGTATTCATTTAAGGGGGCTGAATAATTTTGCACGCCCAATTTTTCAGTTTTTGATTTGTTAAAAAAGTTTGAAATATCCAATAAATGTCGTTCCACTTCATGATTGTGTCCCTCTTGTTGATTCTTCACAAAAAAATACAGTTTTATATCTTTATGTCTGAAGCCTGAAATGTGGAAAAAGGTCGCAAAGTTCAAGGGGGCCGAATACTTTCGCAAGGCACTGTATATATATTTTTTTTTTACATTGTTTGCAAACTGATATGGGACACATATTAATGCCAAAATAATATGCAAAACAATGTGTGGGGCGGCAACCCCTCATGTAAATGAGAACTTGTTCTCAACTGGCCTACCTGGTTAAATAAAGGTGAAATAAAATACATAAAATAAAATTGGCCTTGTGGTGAAATCCCTGATGAAATCCGTGGTGAAATTCCTTCCTCTCCGGAAACCAAGTTAAGAAGGACCCCTGTACTTTTGTAGTGACTGGGTGTATTGATACACCATCCAAAGTGTAATTAATAACGTCACCAGGCTCAAAGGGATATTCAATGTCTGCTTTTATTATTTTTTTACCCATCTACCTTCTTTGTGATGAATTGGAAAACCTCCCGGATCTTTGTGGATGAATCTATGTTTGAAATTCACTGTTCGACTGAGGGACCTTACTGATAATTGTATGTGTGGCTGTACCTGTGCGCTCCAGCAGGTAGATTTCACTGGTCACCATAGCAACACCTACCCATAGCACGCGCTCCAGCAGGTAGATTTCACTGGTCACCATAGCAACACCTACCCATAGCAGGCAGATAGGTTTCACTGGTCACCATAGCAACACCTACCCACATCCAGCAGGTAGATTTCACTGGTCACCGCAACACCCATCCATTGCACGCGCTCCAGCAGGTAGATTTCACTGGTCACCATAGCAACACCTACCCATAGCACGCGCTCCAGCAGGTAGATTTCACTGGTCACCATAGCAACACCCATCCATTGCACGCGCTCCAGCAGGTAGCATGCAACACCTACCCATAGCACGCGCTCCAGCAGGTAGATTTCCCTGGTCACCATAGCAACACCTACCCGTAGCATGCGCTCCAGCAGGTAGATTTCACTGAACACCATAGCAACACCTACCCATAGCATGCGCTCCAGCAGGTAGATTTCACTGGTCACCATAGCAACACCTACCCATAGCATGCGCTCCAGCAGTTAGATTTCACTGGTCACCATAGCAACACCTACCCATAGCATGCGCTCCAGCAGAGTAGATTTCACTGGTCACCATAGCAACACCTACCCATAGCATGCGCTCCAGCAGGTAGATTTCACTGGTCACCCATAGCATGCGCTCCAGCAGTTAGATTTCACTGGTAGCAACACCTACCCATAGCATGCGCTCCAGCACCTACACCACCCGTAGCATGCGCTCCAGCAGGTAGATTTCACTGGTCACCATAGATTTACCCAGCATGCGCTCCAGCAGTTAGATTTCACTAGCAACACCTACCCATAGCATGCGCTCCAGCAGGTAGATTTCACTGGTCACCATAGCAACACCTACCCATAGCATGCGCTCCAGCAGGTAGATTTCACTGGTCACCATAGCAACACCTACCCATAGCATGCGCTCCAGCAGTTAGATTTCACTGGTCACCATAGCAACACCTACCCATAGCATGCGTTCCAGCAGGTAGATTTCACTGGTCATCCCCAAAGCCAGTTCCTATTTTTGCCGCCTTTCCTTCCAGTTCTCTGCTGCCAATGACTGGAACGAACTGCAAAAATCACTGAAGCTGGAGACTCATATCTCCCTCACTAGCTTTAAGCACCAGCTGTCAGAGAAGCTCACAGATCACTGCACCTGTACGTAGCCCATCTGTAAATAGCCCATCCAACTACCTCATCCCCATACTGTTATTTATTTGATTTATTTTGCTCCTTTGCACCCCAGTATCTCTACTTGCACACTCATCTTCTGCACATCTACCATTCCAGTGTTTAATTGCTATATTGTAATTATTTCGCCACAATGACCTATTTATTGCCTTACCTCCCTTATCCTAACTCATTTGCACACACTGTATATAGACTTTTTCTACTGTATTATTGACTGTATGTTTGTTTATTCCATGTGTAACTCTGTGTTGTTGTTTGTGTCGCACTGCTTTGCTTTATCTTGGCGAGGTCGCAGTTGTAAATGAGAATTTGTTCTCAACTGGCCTCCCTGGTTAAATAAAGATGGGGGAAAAAATGTGTTCTATGTGTTGTGTGTGTTCTATGTGTTGTTTGTGTTCTGTGTGTTGTGTGTGTTGTGTGTGTTGTGTGTGTTCTGTGTGTTCTGTGTGTGTTGTGTGTGTTGTGTGTGTTCTGTGTGTTCTGTGTGTTCTGTGTGTTCTGTGTGTTCTGTGTGTTGTGTGTGTTCTGTGTGTTGTGTGTGTTGTGTGTGTTCTGTGTGTTCTGTGTGTTCTGTGTGTTCTGTGTGTTCTATGTGTTCTGTGTGTTCTATGTGTTCTGTGTGTTCTGTGTGTTCTATGTGTTCTATGTGTTCTGTGTGTTCTATGTGTTCTATGTGTTCTGTGTGTTCTATGTGTTGTGTGTGTTCTATGTGTTCTGTGTGTTCTATGTGTTCTGTGTGTTGTGTGTGTTCTGTGTGTTCTGTGTGTTCTGTGTGTTCTGTGTGTTCTGTGTGTTCTGTGTGTTCTATGTGTTGTGTGTGTTCTATGTGTTGTGTGTGTTCTGTGTGTTGTGTGTTGTGTGTGTTCTGTGTGTTCTATGTGTTCTGTGTGTTCTATGTGTTCTGTGTGTTCTGTGTGTTCTGTGTGTTGTGTGTGTTCTATGTGTTGTGTGTGTTCTATGTGTTGTGTGTGTTCTATGTGTTCTGTGTGTTGTATGTGTTGTGTGTGTTCTATGTGTTGTGTGTGTTCTATGTGTTCTATGTGTTCTGTGTGTTCTATGTGTTCTGTGTGTTCTATGTGTTCTGTGTGTTATATATACCTGGTTAAATAAAGGTGAAATATATATATATTTTTTAAATAAATAACAGCCTTTATTATTACCACCAACTGTCTGATTCAGGACATGTGGTTGGAATGTTGCCTTTCACTTTCTTTTCAAATGATGAAGAGGACAGAATCAAGATGAGGAAGGATAATTTTGATCTGGATAAAAAAAAATAAAAATTTAAATAATATATATATATATATATATATATAATATAAAGCTTGCCTCATGTTATTTAATTTACACAATAATGCAGGTGAATTTGGGAATTATCATGAATAACACAAGGGCTGTTGTTAGTGTGTTATTCACCATAATCCACAGGTTTGAGTGCCTTACTGCATTTATAAAACATTTTTAAAAGTTTACCTACATGTTTTCATTAAAACACGATTTTAATGAGTAGGAGAGATAACAGGCAATTGTACTTTTTTTTGGTGTCTTTTACTCAATTTCTCAGAAACACTTGAACGAGGGCAAGTCATTGTTTTATATAACAAACGTACATCTGTCTCATAAACATTCCTACCATTTATAGGTTTGTGCATAAAACAGTCAGATCACAATATTGATATCAGTCCGAGAAGTCTGGACTTTTCATTTGCCCCCACACCCCTGTGCCAGGGCCAATTGTAACAGTCGCTGTGGGGGTCAAATGTAACACCAAACATGTTTAACTAAATACATTTACGTCAAAACCATTCATGTTTATGAATTATCATAGACATATGTAATGATTTTGCTAGAAATGTACGTAGCCAATATTTACAGTAACAGCCCTGTTTTTGCATTGCCATTCAGATCCTCTCAAAAACATCTGTCTGACGGCCATCACGGTGCCCATATCTGTTTAGAACTTGTTTGGATTCTACACAACCCCAAGGCTGGTTAATGTTATTATATGATCATTTAACTTGTCTGGCTTCTACAGGACCCCAAGGCTGGTTAATGTTATTATATGATCATTTAACTTGTCTGGCTTCTACAGGACCCCAAGGCTGGTTAATGTTATTATATGATCATTTAACTTGTCTGGCTTCTACAGGACCCCAAGGCTGGTTAATGTTATTATATGATCATTTAACTTGTCTGGCTTCTACATGATCCCAAGGCTGGTTAGAGTGAGTATATGATCGTTCAACTTGTCTGACTTCTACAGGACCCCAAGGCTGGTTAAAGTTGGTATATGATCGTTCAACTTGTTTGGCTGCTACAGGACCCCAAGGCTGGTTAATGTTATTATATGATCATTTAACTTGTCTGGCTTCTACAGGACCCCAAGGCTGGTTAATGTTATTATATGATCATTTAACTCGTCTGGCTTCTACATGACCCCAAGGCTGGTTAATGTTATTATATGATCATTCAACTTGTTTGGCTTCTACATGACCCCAAGGCTGGTTAGCGTTATTATATGATCATTCAACTTGTTTGGCTTCTACATGACCCCAAGGCTGGTTAGAGTGAGTATATGATCGATCAACTTGTTTGGCTGCTACAGGACCCCAAGGCTGGTTAACGTTATTATATGATCGTTTAATTGTTACGATTCTACACGACCCCAAGGCTAGTTAATGTTATTATATGATCATTTAACTTGTCTGGCTTCTACAGGACCCCAAGGCTGGTTAATGTTATTATATGATCATTTAACTTGTCTGGCTTCTACAGGACCCCAAGGCTGGTTAATGTTATTATATGATCATTTAACTTGTCTGGCTTCTACAGGACCCCAAGGCTGGTTAATGTTATTATATGATCATTTAACTTGTCTGGCTTCTACATGATCCCAAGGATGGTTAGAGTGAGTATATGATCGTTCAACTTGTCTGACTTCTACAGGACCCCAAGGCTGGTTAAAGTTGGTATATGATCGTTCAACTTGTTTGGCTGCTACAGGACCCCAAGGCTGGTTAATGTTATTATATGATCATTTAACTCGTCTGGCTTCTACATGACCCCAAGGCTGGTTAATGTTATTATATGATCATTCAACTTGTTTGGCTTCTACATGACCCCAAGGCTGGTTAGCGTTATTATATGATCGTTTAACTTGTCTGGCTTCTACAGGACCCCAAGGCTGGTTAGAGTGAGTATATGATCGATCAACTTGTTTGGCTGCTACAGGACCCCAAGGCTGGTTAACATTATTATATGATCGTTTAATTGTTACGATTCTACACGACCCCAAGGCTAGTTAAAGTTAGTATATGATCATTCGTGTATAATTTATACTATTCTAAAGTTAAAATCACTAGTTGTTTTCATAATTTGGCTGCTTGACTTAGTACAATGTTAACACTGCGTTGGGGGCAATTGTAACAACGTGGTAACCAACACGGCTGTCATGACAACACCTCTTGTGCCTAGCAGGACACAACAATAGTGGAACATGTCAATCATGTTTATGTAACAGAATAACTTTGGTCCGTCCCCACCAGGGACCCTCTGCACACAGCAACAACAGTTACCCACGAAGCATCGTTACCCATCGCTCCACAAAAGCCGCGGCCCTTGCAGAGCAAGGGGAACCACTCCTTCAAGGTCTCAGAGCAAGTGACGTCACCGATTGAAACGCTATTAGCGCGCACCACAGCAAACGAGCTTGCCATTTCCCATTCGTTACATTTAGTCAATATAGGGCAGCAAATTGCAGACTTTCATTAGTCACTGTAGAAATATTTATACAAATGCCCTCTGTTGGAAACCATATAGTTGACTAGAACTATGGGGTTGTCCTCTCTAGACACTTTTTTTACAGGAATGGGGGACGGATTGTTGATATTGATTTTATGAATTGTGTATGTGTAGGTAATATAATGGGAAGACTTTTAATTCATTAGCGTTTGGTTGGTTGACCCCATTCTTTGTACCTTTAACAATTCCTACAATACAAAACAACATAGTCAAGTGTAGAATCACATGAAATCAGAGATTAGTTCAACAACTACAGAATTTGTGGCCCTATTGGTAAGATGGTACTTACTGATGTTAATCGGATTTCCATTCTTCTCTAATTCTCCCACTTCCTCATCCCATGTGACAGTAATCTCCCCTTCTTTCTTAACTCTAAACACTTCTTCCACTGTGACCGTCAACTCCCCCTCCTCCTCTTTCACTCCAAACACTGCAGCCTGCTGCTCCTCCTTCACTCTGAAAGCTTCTTCCTCTTCTTTCACTGTAACGTCTTTCTCTTCTTGTTTAACTGTAACAGCCTCATCCTTCTCTCCCTCTTTCACGAGAGCGTCTTTCTCCGTCCAGCAGACCGCCTCTTCCTCAGCAGGAGAGTAGCTTAGTGAACTCATGGTCAAGGATGTTAGCTAGCTAACGTTAGCTGGTTAGCATTAATGATTAGCCAAGTGCTACTTCTGATTTAATCAGTCAGCTAGCTGACTACTAGCAGCGCAAAATTAAAATAAATGCGGCAACCAGCTATACGACAGACTTGTGTTTCAAACACAGTGGCTCAAGAAATGTTGTGTTTCAGCTGTTAGCTAGCAAGCTACCGAGGTGGATGACTAGCTGTTGTTGTTGTTGAAGACGCGTCCTGTCCACTAGATTATACGTCACGATGGTAGCTTCACCTGAAATACACACATCGCCATCTGCTGACTGGAGTGGATAAGGCAGTTGAGAGAATAAAAAAATGTGTTTATTTTTTTGTTTATTTTTACTAAATAGTAATATTATATTGCGACATACAAAGAGAAGTATGGTGGCGTATGCCGTCACTCCAATAAAAAAATATATATTAAAAACAATTAATTGTATTTTTATACCTTTATTTCAACAAGGAACACAACCTGAGACCAAGGTCTTTTTTACAGCTGGGCCCTGCTTATACATGTTTACACATACAGTTTAGGTACAACGATTAAGAAACTACACAAGACAAACAAAACGATCACAGACAACACAAAAAAAATACAGCAACACATTTAATTTACACACAGGTTATTCCCCTCATAGGTTATTCCCGTAACAGGTTATTCCCCTAACATGTTATTCTACTAACAGGTTAGTCCCCTCACAGGTTATTCCCCTCATAGGTTATTCCCGTAACAGGTTATTCTACTAACAGGTTAGTCCCCTAACAGGTTATTCTACTAACAGGTTATTCTACTAACAGGTTAGTCCCCTCACAGGTTATTCACCTCACAGGTTATTCCCCTAACATGTTATTCCCCTAACAGGTTATTCACCTCACAGGTTATTCCCCTAACAGGTTATTCCCCTAACAGGTTATTCTACTAACAGGTTATTCCACTAACAGGTTATTCCCCTAACAGGTTATTCACCTCACAGGTTATTCCACTAACAGGTTATTCCACTAACAGGTTATTCTACTAACAGGTTATTCTACTAACAGGTTATTCTACTAACAGGTTATTCTACTAACAGGTTATTCCACTAACAGGTTATTCCCCTAACAGGTTATTCCCCTAACAGGTTATTCTACTAACAGGTTATTCCACTAACAGGTTATTCCCCTCACAGGTTATTCCACTAACAGGTTAGTTCCCTAACAGGTTATTCCACTAACAGGTTATTCCACTAACAGGTTATTCTACTAACAGGTTAGTCCCCTAACAGGTTATTCCAACTAACAGGTTATTCCCCTAACAGGTAATTCTACAAACAGGTTATTCCCCTAACAGCACAATAACATTACCCAAAACAGTTACAAGCAAAACAACAATAAAAATGCTCCAATAAATATTTAAAATGAGCGACAGGGGGACAAGAGTCTCAAGTTGAAGTTTTAGTCTGCAGACTATTCCACAGGCAAGGAGCGTAACAGGAAAAGGCAGCCATACCCAACTCTGTGGAAATAGCATGGGCCTCGAGTGTAATCCATGTTTGAGACCTAGTTTTAGGATTTATAATTCTAATATTGATGACTGATAATAAATAAGGAGGTGGTTTATTCAGAAGTGCTTTATAGACAAACACGAGAGCATGTTGTTCTCGTCTCACGGACAGCGAAGTCCAACCCACATTATGATATAAATCACAGTGGTGAGTTCTGTAGCTAGCACCCGTTATAAACCTAAGTGCGCAATGATAAGTAGCATCCAGTGATTTTCAAGTGTTGATGCCGCAGCATGCAAAATAATAGCCCCATAATCTATAACAGACATAAAAGTAGCTTGCACAATTTGTCTTCTATTTGTAGAGGACAAACATGTCCTGTTTCTATAGAGGAAGACGAGCTTGATTTTTAGCCGTTTACAAAGTTGGTCAATATGCATTTTAATAGATAGTTTATCATCCAACCATATCCCTAAGTATGTATATGTAGAGGCTTGATTAATTCGAGAACCACCTATGCTCGTAAGTGCAAGTGTATTTTCAACAAACTTTTTAAACCTATTAAAAATCATAAAATATGTTTTCTTTGCATTTAAAACAAGTTTTAGCTGTATTAAAGTCCCTTGTAATATCTTAAAATCTGTCTCCAATAGTGATAATGCTAGGTCAGCCGTTGAAGCGAAAGACTACATGACAGTGTCATCAGCATATAAATGAATTTGACACTTTCTTATCTCATCACTGATATTGTTTATGTAGAGAGTGAACAGTAATGGACCAAGAATAGAACCTTGTGGAACCCCTTTAACCAACTCCAATGGCTCTGACTGGATGCCGTCGACTCTAACAGCATGACTTCTATCCTTTAGATAGTCATGAAACCAACGACAGGCATCCAGTCCCAGTCCTATTGACGACAGCTTACCCAAAAGTATCGCATGGTCCACAGTGTCAAAAGCTTTAGATAAATCTATGAACAAGGCGGCACAGCACTTTTTATTATCTAGGGAATTAGCAATATCATTTACAACACGTACAGTGGCCGTAAGAGTACTGTGTTTAGGTCTAAAGCCAGATAGATTACTAGAAAGAGTATTGTTAACAGTTAAAAATGATTGTAGTTGCCTATTCACCAGTGACTATAGAATTTTAGCCAAACAGGAGAGCTTAGAGATGGGCCAATAATTATCCAACTCACGACCATCACCTCCCCCTTTGAGAGTGGTGAAACAAAAGCTGTTTTCCAAGATTTAGGAATCTTTTCTACGACTAATGTTTGATTAAAAATATGCTTTACTACACCAGAAATAATTGGTGCCGCACACTTGAGTAAATATGGATCCAGATTGTCAGCGCCTAATGATTTCATAGAATCTTTAGCAGATAGTGCAGATAAGACCTCACCTTCTGTGACTTTTTGAGAATTTAAAACCGGCTTACTGTTTTCCACATCAGCTAAAGGCGAGGGGCTGGGCTGGAAAGCCGGACGCTCTGGATACTCGCCGGACGCTCTGGACTGGGTGGACAGTCACCAGACGCTCTGGACTGGGTACTGTCACCAGACGCTCTGGACTGGGTACTGTCACCAGACGCTCTGGACTGGGTACAGTCTGGACTGGGTACAGCCGGACGCTCTGGACTGGGTACAGTCACCGGACGCTCTGGACTGGGTACTGTCGCCTGACGCTCTGGACTGGGTACGGACACTCTGGACTGGGTACTGTCGCCTGACGCTCTGGACTGGGTACTGTCGCCGGACGCTCTGGACTGGGTACTGTCGCCGGACGCTCTGGACTGGGTACTGTCGCGGACGCTCTGGACTGGGTACAGTCACCAGACGCTCTGGACTGGGTACTGTCGCGGACGCTCTGGACTGGGTACAGTCACCAGACGCTCTGGACTGGGTACTGTCGCCGGACGCTCTGGACTGGGTACTGTCGCCGGACGCTCTGGACTGGGTACTGTCGCCGGACGCAGTCTGGACTGGGTACTGTCGCCGGACGCTCTGGACTGGGTACTGTCGCCGGACGCTCTGGACTGGGTACTGCGCCGGACGCTCTGGACTGGGTACTGTAGCCGGACGCTCTGGACTGGGTACTGTCGCCTGACGCTCTGGACTGGGTACTGTCGCCGGACGCTCTGGACTGGGTACTGTCGCCGGACGCTCTGGACTGGGTACTGTCGCCTGACGCTCTGGACTGGGTACTGTCGCGGACACTCTGGACTGCTGAGGCGCACTGTAGGCCTGGTGCGTGGTACCGAGCAGGTGGTACCGGGCTGGAGACATGCACCTCAGGGCGAGTGTGGGAAGGACAGGACTTACTGGACTGTTGAGGCGCACTGTAGGCCTGGTGCGTGGTACCGGGCAGGTGGTACCGGGCTGGAGACATGCACCTCAGGGCGAGTGTGGGAAGGAGACACAGGACTTACTGGACTGTTGAGGCGCACTGGAGGCCTGGTGCGTGGTGCCGAGCAGGTGGTACCGGGCTGGAGACACGCACCTCAGGGCGAGTGCGGGGAGCAGGCACAGGATACACTGTGCCAGCCGTGTACCCTCATATCGTCGCCATGCCTCCATTCTCCGGTATTTCTCCTCGTAGTATCGCCGTTCCGCTTTCGCTGCCTCTATCTCCTCCTTGGAAAGGCGATACTCCCCCGGCTGCGTCCAGGGTCCTGCTCCATCCAGTATTTCCTCCCATGACCATTCTGACTGCTCCTCCTGAACACGCTGCTTGGTCCTTTTATGGTGGGTTCTTCTGTAACGGCCGTCGTAAGGAGGAGACCAAGGCGCAGCGTGGTAAGCATACATTCTTCTTATATTAAAAACAACAAAACGAACCGTGAAGCTAATATGCGTAGTGCAGACAGGTAACTAAACATAGAACAAGAACACACAAAAACCCTAGGCAAAATGGCTACCTAAATATGGTCACCAATCAGAGACAAAGATAAACAGCTGCCTCTGATTGGGAACCAATTCAGGCCACCATAGACATACAATCCACCGAGACATTCAAAATCTCTAGAAATACAAAACCCCTAGACAAGGCAAGACAAAACAAACCAAACATACCCACCCTAGTCACACCCTGACCTAACCAAAATAATAAAGGTCAGATAACTAAGGTCAGGCGTGACAAATTCATTATTACGAAATAATTCAGTTCCAGTTTTTTTAAATGATCCCTTTTCCTATTTTATTTCGAATTGGTAGTTACAGACTTGTCCCATCACTGCAACTCCTGTGTAAAGAGAGAGGCGAAGGTCGAAAGCCATGCGTCCTCCCAAACACGACCCGCCAAGCCGCACTCCTTCTTGACACATACTTTAACTTAGAAGCCAACCGCACCAATGTGTCGGAGGAAACGCAGTACAGCTGGCAACGAAGCCAGCATGCATACGCCTCGGCGGCCACAAGGAGTCAATAGAGCGTAATGGGACAAGGACATCCCAGCCAGCCAAATCTTCCCCTAACCCGGACGATACTGGGCCAATTGTGCACCACCTCATGGGTCTCACGGTCTCGGGCCGGCTGCGACACAGCCCGGATTGAACCCGGATCTGTACTAATGCTTCTAGCCCTAATCAGCGCCTTAGACCGCTGTGCCACTCAGGAGGCCCATCCAGTTGCACTTTACTATGAAAGAGCCTTCGTTATGCAGAAATGTTGGCGTTATGCCACTTGGCAGCCGTGGCTTCCTCTCATGCACAGGTTGACATTATTGACGGTTTGTTGAGTTGATCAACTTTTATTTTCTCTCTCTGTTTGAGGCTTTGGGAGCTTTTAGTGTCAATGTAATGGAGCAATATATATATGTGGTGTTGTCATTAGTTTACCGAAATCGCAGAGAATTCTGAGTTCTCTGCACTTTTTTTGTGTGGCTTAATTCATGTGAAAAGTCACTCTGTTAGATGTGACCAGACTATTAAAGCCACTCTGTTAGATGTGACCAGACTATTAAAGTCACTCTGTTAGATGTGACCAGACTATTCCCTTAAAGTCACTCTGTTAGATGTGACCAGACTATTAAAGCCACTCTGTTAGATGTGACCAGACTATTAAAGTCACTCTGTTAGATGTGACCAGACTATTCCCTTAAAGCCACTCTGTTAGATGTGACCAGACTAGTAAAGCCACTCTGTTAGATACATATCATCAGAGGACCAGTGATGGAAACAATGGAGCAAATGCATCACGTGGAAACAGCACTCAATATTCTGTAGTCTTTGAGGAATGACACACGCAGACAGGAAACACAGAGGTAGAAAATTACCATTTAATAACCGTGTGTATACATGGAAACGGACTCCATATTCAGCTCATGTTTTTTTAAATAAAACATTTATATTTGAGTCCTGCTTTGTACTCATTTGATTTCATGTGACAAACAAAAACACATAGCAAGCTTATAGTTTCCACCTGATTGGTTTGGTAGAAGACAAAAAATGCTGGGCACGCTATGGGGCGTGGGACATCCTCTACAATAATATGCATGCTCTAAATTATTTAGACCAGCAGGTGGCAATAGTGTACACTGTGTTGATCAAAGCATTGAGTATTGTACCTATTTCTGACACAATTGTCTGGAAAATCTAAAGGCTTGGCTTCCCCGTCACTACTCCCCTGTTTGTGTTCTTTCGTGGATTTTCAGCAAGCTTCTCTGGGTAAAACCCTTCCCACACTGGGAGCATTGGAAAGGCTTCTCCCGTGTGTGTGTGTTATCTTATGTTCTTTCAGGTGCCCTAGCCGGATAAATTACAATAACTTTCACACTGGGGGAAGTGATAAGGCTTCTTCCCTGTATGTGTTGTGTTCTTTCATGACCTTTCAGGCTCCCTATCTGTGTAAAACCTTTTCCACACTGAGAGCATTGGAAAGGCTTCTCCCCTGTGTGTGTTCTATCATGCTTTTTCAGGCTCCCCATCTGGGTAAAACCCTTTCCACACTGAGCGCATTGGAAAGGCTTTTCTACCGTGTGTGTTCTCTCATGTGATTTCAAGGTACCTGATTGGGTAAATGCCTTTCCACACTGAGAGCATTGGAAAGGCTTCTCTACAGAGTGTGTTCTCTCATGTGATTTCAAGGTACCTGATTGGGTAAAACTCTTACCACAGTGGGAGCAGAGGTAGGGCTTCTCTCCAGTGTGTATTCTTTTATGTTTTCCAGTTGCCCTAACTGTGTAAAGCTCTTTTCACACTGGGAACAGTGGAAAGGATTTTCTACTGCGTGTGTTCTCTCGTGTTTTCAGGTTACTTGACATGGAGAATCTCTTTCCACACTGGGAGCAGTGGAAAGGCTTTTCTCCTGGGTGCCTCCTCTCATGTGATTTCAGATACCCTAAATGGGTAAAACTCTTTCCACACTGCGAGCATTGGAAAGGCTTATCTCCTGTGTGTATTTTCTTATGATCTTTCAGATGTGATGACTGCATAAATCTCTTTCCACACTGAGAGCAGTGATGTTGTTTTGCTGGTTTGGGCGTCTCTGGGTCTGGTTCCAATGAAGGACTCTTTTCGCTGTCAAAGTGAGAGTCTGGTCTCTCTCCTGTCAAAGACGAGAGTATTTTGTTAAATAGAGGGACCTGAATAAAACCTCCACATTTTTAAACTGTGTCCCTATGAGCTTTAATCCAGTCTAGATCCCTCATTATAAAATGGGTAGTTTGGATCGTGGATGCTGATTGATTGGTCGCTGTTAGTTATTCACGATAATCCACTGGTAATACCTGTTAACAGTTCCATTTTAATTATCCCTAAACATCCGCTGTCCCACAGCCGAGCCAGGCCATTTATAAACTAATCTCCACTGTCCCACAGCCCAGCAAGGCCATTTATAAACTAATCTCCACTGTCCCACAGCCCAGCAAGGCCATTTATAAACTCATCTCCACTGTCCCACAGCCCAGCAAGGCCATTTATAAACTAATCTCCACTGTCCCACAGCCGAGCCAGGCCATTTATAAACTAATCTCCACTGTCCCACAGCCCAGCAAGGCCATTTATAAACTAATCTCCACTGTCCCACAGCCCAGCAAGGCCATTTATAAACTAATCTCCACTGTCCCACAGCCGAGCCAGGCCATTTATAAACTAATCTCCACTAGAAGAAAATCATAGCAGCATATGGACATCATTAACCCATGGCTACTAGCTTAACATTTGGTTAAGAATATAACCTGTAATAACCCGTGGGGCCGGGGTCTATATAACCTGTAATAACCCGTGGGGCCAGTGTCTATATAACCTGTAATAACCCGTGGGGCCAGTGTCTATATAACCTGTAATAACCTGTGGGGCCAGTGTCTATATAACCTGTAATAACCTGTAATAACCCGTGGGGCCAGTGTCTATATAACCTGTAATAACCTGTAATAACCCGTGGGGCCGGGGTCTATATAACCTGTAATAATCTGTGGGGCCAGTGTCTATATAACCTGTAATAACCTGTGGGGCCAGTGTCTATATAACCTGTAATAACCTGTAATAACCTGTGGGACCAGTGTCTATATAACCTGTAATAACCCGTGGGGCCGGGGTCTATATAACCTGTAATAACCTGTGGGGCCAGTGTCTATATAACCTGTAATAACCTGTAATAACCTGTGGGACCAGTGTCTATATAACCTGTGATAACCTGTGGGGCCGGTGTCTATATAACCTGTAATAACCTGTAATAACCTGTGGGACCAGTGTCTATATAACCTGTAATAACCTGTGGGGCCAGTGTCTATATAACCTGTAATAACCTGTAATAACCTGTGGGGCCAGTGTCTATATAACCTGTAATAACCTGTGGGGCCAGTGTCTATATAACCTGTGATAACCTGTAATAACCTGTGGGGCCAGTGTCTATATAACCTGTGATAACCTGTGGGGCCAGTGTCTATATAACCTGTGATAACCTGTAATAACCTGTGGGGCCAGTGTCTATATAACCTGTGATAACCTGTGGGGCCAGTGTCTATATAACCTGTAATAACCTGTAATAACCTGTAATAACCTGTGGGACCAGTGTCTATATAACCTGTAATAACCTGTGGGGCCAGTGTCTATATAACCTGTGATAACCTGTAATAACCTGTGGGGCCAGTGTCTATATAACCTGTGACAACCTGTAATAACCTGTGGGGCCAGTGTCTATATAACCTGTGATAACCTGTGGGCCGGTGTCCATAGATTTCACCCAAATGTTCTGAAATCAGACATGAGCTGGTGGTAATAATAGGTTATATGACGTGGTATCATAGAGATTTCAACCAGATCAGTCTGTTTTCCCTTATAGCTAAAAACCTAAGGACTTTTTTTTTTAAATGCCCCCCCCCCCCACACACACACACTCATGTAGCTTTAAAGGTTGGCTTTGGGCACAAAAAAAACAGTCCAACTCCACCTCTGAATTTTCTAACAGAAATGGGATGTGCCTTTGGTGGTTCAGCGTTGTATTATTCTGGTCTTGCGCGCCGCGACCGACGGACCTCGTTCGTAAACTAAAGGGGTCTACAGACAATACGCAAACAGGGAGTTTAGCGCAGTGTTGCAATTACATTTACATTTAAGTCATTTAGCAAACGCTCTTATCCAGAGCGACTTACAAATTGGTGAATTCACCTTCTGACATCCAGTGGAACAGCCACTTTACAATAGTGCATATAAATCATTTAAGGGGGGGTGAGAAGGATTACTTATCCTATCCTAGGTATTCCTTGAAGAGGTGGGGTTTCAGGTGTCTCCGGAAGGTGGTGATTGACTCTGCTGTCCTGGCGTCGTGAGGGAGTTTGTTCCACCATTGGGGGCCAGAGCAGCGAACAGTTTTGACTGGGCTGAGCGGGAACTGTACTTCCTCAGTGGTAGGGAGGCGAGCAGGCCAGAGGTGGATGAACGCAGTGCCCTTGTTTGGGTGTAGGGCCTGATCAGAGCCTGGAGGTACTGCGGTGCCGTTCCCTCACAGCTCCGTAGGCAAGCACCATGGTCTTGTAGCGGATGCGAGCTTCAACTGGAAGCCAGTGGAGAGAGCGGAGGAGCGGGGTGACGTGGAGAGAACTTGGGAAGGTTGAACACCAGACGGGCTGCGGCGTTCTGGATGAGTTGTAGGGGTTTAATGGCACAGGCAGGAGCCCAGCCAACAGCGAGTTGCAGTAAAAGGCGGCTTCTTGTGATACGCTTCGTCATTCAAAGCAGTTTTTTTTTTTCTACCTGGAAATTGACACCCATCGTACCGTTCCTTGTGAAGATTGAGAGACGGCATTGAGAGCGTTTTGCAACGGAAGTCCCGCCCCTCTGTCTACATCACGTTTTTCCTGTATCCCTTCTGGTGTAAACACAGATGGACGTTCTGCTACTTTGCTTCTGCTACGTGCCAGTGGTTGGAAAAGTACCCAATTGTCAAACTTAAGTAAAAGTAAAGATAACTTATTAATAAGTCGCCCAATAAAATACTACTTGAGTAAAATAATCGTTTAAAATATACTTACGTATCAAAAGTAAATGTAATTTCAAAAATATACTTGTTTCTCAAAAGTAAAAGTATAAATAATTTCACATTCCTAATATTTAGCAAACCAGACAACAGGATGTTCATTTGTTTTTATTTACGGATAGCCAGGGGCTAAATTCAACACTCTGACATCATTTACAAATGAAGCATTTAAGATAAGAGGCAGTAGGGATAACCAGGGATGTTCTCTTGATGTGCTTGCCAGGGGCTAAATTCAACACTGACATCATTTACAAATGAAGCATTTAAGATAAGAGGCAGTAGGGATAACCAGGGATGTTCTCTTGATGTGCTTGCCAGGGGCTAAATTCAACACTGACATCATTTACAAATGAAGCATTTAAGATAAGAGGCAGTAGGGATAACCAGGGATGTTCTCTTGATGTGCTTGCCAGGGCTAAATTCAACACTCTGACATCATTTACAAATGAAGCATTTAAGATAAGAGGCAGTAGGGATAACCAGGGATGTTCTCTTGATGTGCTTGCCAGGGGCTAAATTCAACACTGACATCATTTACAAATGAAGCATTTAAGATAAGAGGCAGTAGGGATAACCAGGGATGTTCTCTTGATGTGCTTGCCAGGGGCTAAATTCAACACTCTGACATCATTTACAAATGAAGCATTTAAGATAAGAGGCAGTAGGGATAACCAGGGATGTTCTCTTGATGTGCTTGCCAGGGGCTAAATTCAACACTGACATCATTTACAAATGAAGCATTTAAGATAAGAGGCAGTAGGGATAACCAGGGATGTTCTCTTGATGTGCTTGCCAGGGGCTAAATTCAACACTGACATCATTTACAAATGAAGCATTTAAGATAAGAGGCAGTAGGGATAACCAGGGATGTTCTCTTGATGTGCTTGCCAGGGGCTAAATTCAACACTGACATCATTTACAAATGAAGCATTTAAGATAAGAGGCAGTAGGGATAACCAGGGATGTTCTCTTGATGTGCTTGCCAGGGCTAAATTCAACACTGACATCATTTACAAATGAAGCATTTAAGATAAGAGGCAGTAGGGATAACCAGGGATGTTCTCTTGATGTGCTTGCCAGGGGCTAAATTCAACACTGACATCATTTACAAATGAAGCATTTAAGATAAGAGGCAGTAGGGATAACCAGGGATGTTCTCTTGATGTGCTTGCCAGGGGCTAAATTCAACACTGACATCATTTACAAATGAAGCATTTAAGATAAGAGGCAGTAGGGATAACCAGGGATGTTCTCTTGATGTGCTTGCCAGGGGCTAAATTCAACACTGACATCATTTACAAATGAAGCATTTAAGATAAGAGGCAGTAGGGATAACCAGGGATGTTCTCTTGATGTGCTTGCCAGGGGCTAAATTCAACACTGACATCATTTACAAATGAAGCATTTAAGATAAGAGGCAGTAGGGATAACCAGGGGCTAAATTCAACACTCTGACATCATTTACAAATGAAGCATTTAAGATAAGAGGCAGTAGGGATAACCAGGGATGTTCTCTTGATGTGCTTGCCAGGGGCTAAATTCAACACTGACATCATTTACAAATGAAGCATTTAAGATAAGAGGCAGTAGGGATAACCAGGGCTAAATTCAACACTCTGCTAAATTCAACACTCTGACATCATTTACAAATGAAGCATTTAAGATAAGAGGCAGTAGGGATAACCAGGGATGTTCTCTTGATGTGCTTGCCAGGGGCTAAATTCAACACTGACATCATTTACAAATGAAGCATTTAAGATAAGAGGCAGTAGGGATAACCAGGGATGTTCTCTTGATGTGCTTGCCAGGGCTAAATTCAACACTCTGACATCATTTACAAATGAAGCATTTAAGATAAGAGGCAGTAGGGATAACCAGGGATGTTCTCTTGATGTGCTTGCCAGGGCTAAATTCAACACTGACATCATTTACAAATGAAGCATTTAAGATAAGAGGCAGTAGGGATAACCAGGGATGTTCTCTTGATGTGCTTGCCAGGGGCTAAATTCAACACTGACATCATTTACAAATGAAGCATTTAAGATAAGAGGCAGTAGGGATAACCAGGGATGTTCTCTTGATGTGCTTGCCAGGGGCTAAATTCAACACTGACATCATTTACAAATGAAGCATTTAAGATAAGAGGCAGTAGGGATAACCAGGGATGTTCTCTTGATGTGCTTGCCAGGGGCTAAATTCAACACTGACATCATTTACAAAATGAAGCATTTAAGATAAGAGGCAGTAGGGATAACCAGGGATGTTCTCTTGATGTGCTTGCCAGGGGCTAAATTCAACACTGACATCATTTACAAATGAAGCATTTAAGATAAGAGGCAGTAGGGATAACCAGGGATGTTCTCTTGATGTGCTTGCCAGGGGGCTAAATTCAACACTGACATCATTTACAAATGAAGCATTTAAGATAAGAGGCAGTAGGGATAACCAGGGATGTTCTCTTGATGTGCTTGCCAGGGGCTAAATTCAACACTCTGACATCATTTACAAATGAAGCATTTGTGTTTTGTGAGTTTGCCAGATAAGATGCAGAAGGGATGACCAGGGATGTTCTCTTGATGTGCTTGAATTGGAAAATGTTCCTGCTGCTAAGCATTCGTCATGGTAACAAGTACTTTTGGGGAAAATGTATGTGGTAAAAATGACATTTTTCTTAAAGGAATGTAGTGGAGTAAAAGTTGTCCAAAAAAAAAATCAATGGTGAAGTATGGTACAGCCAATAAAACAAATTAAGTAAAAATATTTTCAAGTAGAGACAACTCAGAAGACTTCTAGTGATGTTCTGACTGACATGTTGTCTACCTTACTTCCAGCCATCCATTCACCCACTCAGACCTCTAGTGATGTTCTGACTGACATGTTGTCTACCTTACTTCCAGCCATCCATTCACCCACTCAGACCTCTAGTGATGTTCTGACTGACATCTACCTTCCATCCATTCACCCACTCAGACCTCTAGTGATGTTCTGACTGACATGTTGTCTACCTTACTTCCAGCCATCCATTCACCCACTCAGACCTCTAGTGATGTTCTGACTGACATGTTGTCTACCTTCCATCCAGCCATCCATTCACCCACTCAGACCTCTAGTGATGTTCTGACTGACATGTTGTCTACCTTACTTCCATCCATCCATTCACCCACTCAGACCTCTAGTGATGTTCTGACTGACATGTTGTCTACCTTCCATCCAGCCATCTATACACCCACTCAGACCTCTAGTGATGTTCTGACTGACATGTTGTCTACCTTACTTCCAGCCATCCATTCACCCACTCAGACCTCTAGTGATGTTCTGACTGACATGTTGTCTACCTTCCATCCAGCCATCCATTCACCCACTCAGACCTCTAGTGATGTTCTGACTGACATGTTGTCTACCTTACTTCCAGCCATCCATTCACCCACTCAGACCTCTAGTGATGTTCTGACTGACATGTTGTGTTATTGATCTTCCATCCATCCATTCACCCACTCAGACCTCTAGTAATGTTCTGACTGACACGCTGTAAACCAAACAACTAAACCTCCTGAGGTTTTAAGGTCAGAATCAAGAAATACACACAATGTTCATCCATTTTATAATTTACATTTTATAATATCCAAATCATATCATGAACATGTAAGGTTTATTACATGTATGTATCCAACATATCAAAGTGTAGAATCAAAATAAAATACATTTTAAAATCGTAATCTGATTTTAGACATAATCCTGTCTCAGACACTAAAACAGGCCTCTATTCTAGAGAACGATTTAATATAAACAATATGATTTAATGTGGCATAAAACAACAGTCAAACATCAGTCAGAACACAGTGACTCATCAGAACACTGCCTGTCTATTCTATGATGTGATTTCAGGTCTTCTGTCTGGGAAAATGTATTTATTATGATATTCATTATGCAATAGGAACATAGGTACACACATCGCCAGAGTGTTTTCTCTTCTTATGTTTGCGCAGACTACCTAAATGGAAAAAGTCATTTCCACACAGGGAGCAATGGTAAGGTATCTCTCCTGTGTGTGTTCGCTCATGTGATTTTAGGTCATGTGATTGTGAAAATCTCTTTCTACAATGGGCACAGGGGTAAGGCTTTTCTCCTGTGTGTGTCCTCTCATGTGATTTTAGGTCCTGTGATCGTGAAAATCTCTTTCCACAATGGGCACAGGGGTAAGGCTTTTCTCCTGTGTGTATTCTATTATGTTTGTTCAGGCTCCATAACTGGGTAAAACTCTTTCCACACTGGGAGCAGAGAAAAGGTCTCTCCCTTGTGTGTGTCCTCTGATGTATTTTTAGGTACCGTGACAACTTAAAACTCTTATTACACTGGGAGCAGTTGAGTCGTCTCACTGGTTTCGGAGTCTCTGGGTCTGGTTCCTCTGAAGGACTCTTACTGCTGTCAGAGTGAGAGTCTGGTCTCTCTCCTGCCAAAGACAGAGTATTTGGTTAAACAGAGAGACCTGAATAAGACCTCCACATGATAAAACTGTCTTCCTATGTGGTTTTAATCTAGATTCATTATAAACCGTACATTTGGATCTTTGATGCCGATTGGTTAATAGCCGTTAGTCCCAATACTACCCAGGTAACGGCGGTTACCAGTTCCATTTGAATCATTCCTACACATCCACTGTCCCACAGCCCAGCTAGGTAATTCATAAACTAATCTCCACTGTCCCACAGCCGAGCCAGAAATTCATAAACTAATCTCCACTGTCCTACAGCCCAGCTAGGCAATTCATAAACTAATCTCCACTGTCCCACAGCCCAGCCAGGCAATTCCTAAACTAATCTCCACTGTCCCACCGCCCAACCAGGCAATTCATAAACTAATCTCCACTGTCCCACAGCCCAGCCAGGCAATTCATAAACTAATCTCCACTGTCCCACCGCCCAGCTAGGCAATTCATAAACTAATCTCCACTGTCCCACCGCCTAACCAGGCAATTCATAAACTAATCTCCACTGTCCCACCGCCTAACCAGGCAATTCATAAACTAATCTCCACTGTCCCACAGCCCAGCTAGGCACCCTAAACTAATCTCCACTGTCCCACAGCCCAGCCAGGCAATTCATAAACTAATCTCCACTGTCCCACAGCCCAGCCAGGCAATTCATAAACTAATCTCCACTGTCCCACCGCCTAACCAGGCAATTCATAAACTAATCTCCACTGTCCCACAGCCCAACCAGGCAATTCATAAACTAATCTCCACTGTCCCACAGCCCAACCAGGCAATTCATAAACTAATCTCCACTGTCCCAGTGCCCAACCAGGAAATTCATAAACTAATCTCCACTGTCCCAGTGCCCAACCAGGAAATTCATAAACTAATCTCCACTGTCCCAGTGCCCAACCAGGAAATTCATAAACTAATCTCCACTGTCCCAGTGCCCAACCAGGAAATTCATAAACTAATCTCCACTGTCCCAGTGCCCAACCAGGAAATTCATAAACTAATCTCCACTGTCCCAGTGCCCAACCAGGAAATTCATAAACTAATCTCCACTGTCCCAGTGCCCAACCAGGAAATTCATAAACTAATCTCCACTGTCCCAGTGCCCAACCAGGAAATTCATAAACTAATCTCCACTGTCCCAGTGCCCAACCAGGAAATTCATAAACTAATCTCCACTGTCCCAGTGCCCAACCAGGAAATTCATAAACTAATCTCCACTGTCCCACCGCCCAGCCAGGAAATTCCTCAACTAATCTCCACTGTCCCACAGCCCAACCAGGAAATTCATAAACTAATCTCCACTGTCCCACAGCCCAGCCAGGCAATTCATAAACTAATCTCCACAGCCCAGCCAGGCAATTCCTCAACTAATCTCCACTGTCCCACAGCCCAGCCAGGAAATTCATAAACTAATCTCCACTGTCCCACAGCCCAGCCAGGAAATTCATAAACTAATCTCCACTGTCCCACAGCCCAGCCAGGAAATTCATAAACTAATCTCCACTGTCCCACAGCCGAGCCAGGAAATTCTCTCCACTGGGGAAAAAAGCATCTAGACATTATTACCCCATTTGCTTCTAGTCAAATATGTGGTTTGCAACAGAAGAGACTTGTTCAAACCCTTTGCTATCCGCCTCTCTGCCCTCTGCATTTCCTATGTAAAAGAAAATATGTATAGAACGTATTCTGGTGATTTATTATTCAATAGAAATGTATGGAAAATAATGTATTTATTCAAATGTAATCTCCCTTTACCTGCTATAATGACAGCTAGTGACCAATTGTTGGGTTGTTACTAGAACGGTACATAAGGGGTTAAAATGGGGCTAGAACGGTACATAAGGGGTTTAAATGGGGCTAGAACGGGGCTAGAATGGTACATAAGGGGTTTAAATGGGGCTAGAACGGTACATAAGGGGTTAAAATGGGGCTAGAACGGTAGATAAGGGGTTTAAATGGGGCTAGAACGGTACATAAGGGGTTAAAATGGGGCTAGAACGGTAGATAAGGGGTTAAAATGGGGCTAGAACGGTACATAAGGGGTTTAAATGGGGCTAGAACGGTACATAAGGGGTTAAAATGGGGCTAGAACGGTACATAAGGGGTTAAATGGGGCTAGAACGGTACATAAGGGGTTAAAATGGGGCTAGAACGGTACATAAGGGGTTAAAATGGGGCTAGAACGGTACATAGGGGGTTAAAATGGGGCTAGAACGGTACATAAGGGGTTAAAATGGGGCTAGAACGGTACATAAGGGGTTAAAATGGGGCTAGAACGGTACATAGGGGGGTTAAAATGGGGCTAGAACGGTACATAAGGGGTTAAAATGGGGCTAGAACGGTACATAAGGGGTTAAAATGGGGCTAGAACGGTACATAAGGGGTTTAAATGGGGCTAAAATGGTACATAAGGGGTTAAAATGGGGCTAGAATGGGGCTAGAACGGTACATAAGGGGTTAAAATGGGGCTAGAACGGTAGATAAGGGGTTAAATGGGGCTAGAACGGTACATAAGGGGTTTAAATGGGGCTAGAACGGTACATAAGGGGTTAAAATGGGGCTAGAACGGTACATAAGGGGTTAAAATGGGGCTAGAACAGTAGATAAGGGGTTAAAATGGGGCTAGAACGGTAGATAAGGGGTTAAAATGGGGCTAGAACGGTACATAAGGGGTTAAAATGGGGCTAGAACGGTACATAAGGGGTTAAAATGGGGCTAGAACGGTACATAAGGGGTTAAAATGGGGCTAGAACGGTACATAAGGGTTAAAATGGGGCTAGAACGGTACATAAGGGGTTAAAATGGGGCTAGAACGGTACATAAGGGGTTAAAATGGGGCTAGAACGGTACATAAGGGGTTAAAATGGGGCTAGAACGGTACATAAGGGGTTAAAATGGGGCTAGAACGGTACATAAGGGGTTAAAATGGGGCTAGAACGGTACATAAGGGGTTAAAATGGGGCTAGAATGGTACATAAGGGGTTAAAATGGGGCTAGAATGGTACATAAGGGGTTAAAATGGGGCTAGAACGGTACATAAGGGGTTAAAATGGGGCTAGAACGGTACATAAGGGGTTAAGTTAATTATCAGAACATGTAAAAGCCTTATTCTGTGTCCCGGCTGTGCACCAGCCAAACGTTTAAAGCCCCGGGGGAAACAACTAAATGTTTGCATCTCAGAAGTCGTTATACTATAATGGGGCGGCAGCGTAGCCTAGTGGTTAGAGCGTTGGACTAGTAACCGGAAGGTTGTGAGTTCAAACCCCGAGCTGACAAGGTACAAATCTGTCGTTCTGCCCCTGAACAGGCAGTTAACCCACTGTTCCCAGGCCGTCATTGAAAATAAGAATGTGTTCTTAACTGACTTGCCTGGTTAAATAAAGGTAAAATAAAATAAAAAATATATATTGTCTGAACTCAGAATCAAATATGCTTCACAAAAAAATAACATAGTAGCTGTGGCAGAAGAAATATTTTGAAAAGGCGAATATTTCTGCATTTATCAGTGCCATCGGGTAAAACTGACTTCAGATGTGTTCATGTAAACATGATTGTGAGAGCCATTTTTGTATCAGAAAGATATTTTGTCTAGGGATACAAATTTAGATAAGCTTTGATGCCGACTAACCAACCCTCATTAGCGGTTAACAAACGGTTGAAAAAAAATTCAAACAGTAAAATGATGTGAGCAACAGAAAATACTATCAGAGATCTGTATATTATGACAAGATTCTCAAGTCTTTGCCCTAACAATGGGAGTTGTCCCAACGGCGTGAGGGCAGCCGACACGTTCAGGTCAAAAATAAGCCGATAGAAACGCATTGGGCATATTTTTACGAGAGTGAAACCTCTCGCTTCACTTCTTCCTCTCTGATGCTATTGTGACGGAAAATGTTGTTTGTGCTTTTCTAATAACCAATGAATGTGTTCATGTAAGTGACTGATTGAACGAATCCTCACTATCAGCATCTGCAATTTGGCAATAAGCTCAGACCCTTGTTTTGAGAACGAAAGGGATATCTCAGTTTCAAGGTCTCAGCTTGGAGAGAAGAAGTCTCGTGGGGTATTGGTCTGTCACATGCATGAACCAAACGTTAATAATGAATAAACTGTGAATGATGAATAAGCTAAATCATGCAAATATAACTTGTTAGCAGTATATAAGAGATCTAACAGGACTGCCCCGGAGGAGCTCCCTGCAGACCCAGCACTTTATTCATTTCAGTTAGACTTTGATCTCTCCAGCTTGGTGTTAATAAACAATTATTCATTTCAGTTAGACTTTGATCTCTCCAGCTCGGTGTTAATAAACAACGATTCATTTCAGTTAGACTTTGATCTCTCCAGCTTGGTGTTAATAACTAAAGCAAATGTGTTAAACAAATCAAAATATATTTTATATTTGAGATTCTTTAAAAATAGCCACCCTTTGCCTTGACAGCGTTGCACACTCTTGGCATTCTCTCAACCAGCTTCATGAGGTGGTCACCTGGAATGCATGGTTACTACATGATTCCATATATATGTTATTTCATAGTTTTGATGTTTTCATTATTATTCTACAATGTAGAAAATAGTCAAAATAAAGAAAAACCCTTGAATGAGTAGGTGTTCTAAAACTTTGACAGGTAGTGTACATATGAAGATGTCTTAACAATGGAGGGTCATTGGATTCATCCACCGTCTTAACGATTGAGGGTCATTTGATTCATCCACTGTCTTAACAATTGAGGGTCATTTGATTCATCCACTGTCTTAACGATTGAGGGTCATTTGATTCATCCACTGTCTTAATGATGGAAGGCCACTTCCCTTCCAGTTTTTAAACAAACATTTTTTTAAATGATTGAGGAGAAAAGTACGGTTCAGCCCATTGGGTAATCTTACCGCACCCCCATATGCCATGTCTTGAAATACGAAGATAGACGGATTAAAAGTTGTACATATTGTAAAACCTCTGACAGACAACTTTCTCACTCCACCCATCATTTGTTTTACTTTATAGCCAGAAGGCCTGAATCATGGAGTCACTGTTCGTTTTACACTTATGACTCTGCTGTAGAATTTGTACGTTTTGTTTCTTGAATAAAAACATTCTGTACATTGTAATGTTGTTAGTTATGTTACACTACCCTCCATCTTGTGCCAACATCAGCTATTTGTAAGTCTTGGTTCCAAAAGTTCATGTTTTTTCTCGAAGACATTGTCAGTTGGTTATGCTCTCTACAAGGTTTTTTTATATCTTCCCTATTATATGAACATCAAATCAAATGTTATTTGTCACACGCGCCGAATACAACAGGTGTAGTGAACCTGACAGTGAAATGATGAACACAACAGGTGTAGTAGACCTCACAGTGAAATGTCGAATACAACAGGAGCATACTTTACAGTGAAATGCTGACTACAACAGGAGCATACTTTACAGTGAAATGATGACTACAACAGGAGCATACTTTACAGTGAAATGATGAATACAACAGGAGCATACTTTACAGTGAAATGCCGAATACAACAGGAGCATACTTTACAGTGAAATGCCGAATACAACAGGAGCATACTTTACAGTGAAATGATGACTACAACAGGAGCATACTTTACAGTGAAATGATGAATACAACAGGAGCATACTTTACAGTGTAATGCCGAATACAACAGGTGTAGTAGACCTCACAGTGAAATGCTGAATACAACAGGAGCATACTTTACAGTGAAATGATGACTACAACAGGAGCATACTTTACAGTGAAATGATGACTACAACAGGAGCATACTTTACAGTGAAATGCTGACTACAACAGGAGCATACTTTACAGTGAAATGCCGAATACAACAGGAGCATACTTTACAGTGAAATGATGACTACAACAGGAGCATACTTTACAGTGAAATAATGAATACAACAGGAGCATACTTTACAGTGAAATGCCGAATACAACAGGAGCATACTTTACAGTGAAATGATGACTACAACAGGAGCATACTTTACAGTGAAATGCCGAATACAACAGGAGCATACTTTACAGTGAAATGATGACTACAACAGGAGCATACTTTACAGTGAAATGATGAATACAACAGGAGCATACTTTACAGTGAAATGCTGACTACAACAGGAGCATACTTTACAGTGAAATGCTGACTACAACAGGAGCATACTTTACAGTGAAATGCTGACTACAACAGGAGCATACTTTACAGTGAAATGCCGAATACAACAGGAGCATACTTTACAGTGAAATGATGACTACAACAGGAGCATACTTTACAGTGAAATGATGAATACAACAGGAGCATACTTTACAGTGAAATGATGAATACAACAGGAGCATACTTTACAGTGAAATGCTGACTACAACAGGAGCATACTTTACAGTGAAATGCTGACTACAACAGGAGCATACTTTACAGTGAAATGCCGAATTCCTGTGACATCGGGTGGTGTAGGTGTCCTGGAGGGCAGGTAGTTTGCCCCCGGTGATGCGTTGTGCAGACCTCACTACCCTCTGGAGAGCCTTACGGTTGTGGGCGGAGCAGTTGCCGTACCAGGCGGTGATACAGCCCGACAGGATGCTCTCGATTGTGCATCTGTAGAAGTTTGTGAGTGCTTTTGGTGACAAGCCGAATTTCTTCAGCCTCCTGAGGTTGAAGAGGCGCTGCTGCGCTTTCTTCACGACACTGTCTGTGTGGGTGGACCAATTCAGTTTGTTCGTGATGTGTACGCCGAGGAACTTAAAACTTACTACCCTCTCCACTACTGTCCCATCGATGTGGATGGGGGGTGCTCCCTCTGCTGTTTCCTGAAGTCCACAATGATCTCCTTAGTTTTGTTGACGTTGAGTGTGAGGTTATTTTCCTGACACCACACTCCGAGGACCCTCACCTCCTCCCTGTAGGCCGTCTCTTCGTTGTTGGTAATCAAGCCTATCACTGTAGTGTCGTCCGCAAACTTGATGATTGAGTTGATGATTGAGTTGGAGGCGTGCGTGGCCACGCAGTCGTGGGTGAACAGTGAGTACAGGAGAGGGCTCAGAACGCACCCTTGTGGGGCCCCAGTGTTGAGGATCAGCGGGGTGGAGATGTTTTTACCTACCTTCACCACCTGGGGGGCGGCCCATCAGGAAGTCCAGTACCCAGTTGCACAGGACGGGATCGAGACCCAGAGTTTGGAGGGTACTACGGTGTTAAATGCTGAGCTGTCCTCGATGAACAGCATTCTCACTTTAAAATTAAAATAAAATAATTTCACCTTTATTTAACCAGGTAGGCCAGTTGAGAACAACTTCTCATTTGCAACTGCGACCTGGCCAAGATAAAGCATACACATACAACAACACAGATTTACACATGAAATGAACAAAACATAGTCAATAATATAGTTGAAAACAAAGTTAGTACAAATTAGGTCAAATAAGGGAGGTAAGGCAATAGATAGGCCATGGTGGCGAAGTAATTACAATATGGCAATTAAACACTGGAATGGTAGATGTGCAAAAGATGGATGTGCAAGTAGAGATACTGTGGTGCAAAAGGAGCAAAATAAATAAATACAGTATGGGGATGAGGTAGATAGCCCATCTGTATACAGCCAATCTATGAACAGGTGCAGTGATCTGTGAGCTGCTCTGACAGCTGGTTCTTAAAGCTAGTGAGGAGATTTTGAGTCTCCAGCTTCAGTGATTTTTGCAGTTTGTTCCAGTCAGTGGCAGCAGAGAACTGGAAGGAAAGGCGACCAAAGGAGGAATTGGCTTTGGGGGTGACCAGTGAGATATACCTGCTGGAGCATGTGCTACGAGTGGGTGTTGCTATGGTGACCAGCGAGCTGAGATAGGGCGGGGCTTTACTTAGCAGAGACTCGTAGATGACCTGTAGCCAGTGGGTTTGGCTCAGTATGAAGCGAGGGCCAACCAACGAGAGCGTACAGGTCACAATGGTGGGGCCTTGGTGACAAAACGGATGGCACTGTGATAGACTCTATCCAGTTTGTTGACTGGAGTGTCTAACATATGGAAGTGATTTAAGGTTGTGATGTCATGGATCATTTAGCTATTAGATTAAGTACCCCCCATTAGGTCTCTCCTCCTCAAAAAAATATTTAAACATTATTTGATTACATTTTGAATTTGGCCTTTATTACAATAGCCCATGAAACGCATTGAATAACACATTCATAAATGGCCAAAAGAAACAGTCAAAATGTGGATTAATAAGGAATAAGGTTTTGAAGTGTCTGTCCGAGATCTAGCAGATGTAAGAAAGATCAGGAAATATTTTCTATGGGACACACATTTAATCCCTTATTTTTGTTGGCAGAAAACTAACTCCATACTGCCATTCATTTGTATGGGTTACCTTCAGATGAAGGTTTAATATCTATATATATAACTCCATACTGCCATTCATTTGTATGGGTTACCTTCAGATGAAGGTTTAATATCTATATATATAACTCCATACTGCCATTAATTTGTATGGGTTACCTTCAGATGTACTGGTGGTCATTGTATATAGTCTCATTACTAACCTGTACCCCAGCACATTGACTCGGTACCGGTACTCATTGTATATAGTCTCATTACTAACCTGTACCCCAGCACATTGACTCGGTACCGGTACTCATTGTATATAGTCTCATTACTAACCTGTACCCCAGCACATTGACTCGGTACCGGTACTCATTGTATATAGTCTCATTACTAACCTGTACCCCAGCACATTGACTCAGTACCGGCACTCATTGTATATAGTCTCATTACTAACCTGTACCCCAGCACATTGACTCGGTACCGGCACTCATTGTATATAGTCTCATTACTAACCTATACCCCAGCACATTGACTCGGTACCGGCACTCATTGTATATAGTCTCATTACTAACCTGTACCCCAGCACATTGACTCGTTTACCGGTACTCATTGTATATAGTCTCATTACTAACCTGTACCCCAGCACATTGACTCGGTACCGGCACTCATTGTATATCGTCTCATTACTAACCTGTAACCCAGCACATTGACTTGGTACCGGTACTCATTGTATATAGTCTCATTACTAACCTGTACCCCAGCACATTGACTCGGTACCGGCACTCATTGTATATAGTCTCATTACTAACCTGTACCCCAGCACATTGACTCGGTACCGGTACTCATTGTATATAGTCTCATTACTAACCTGTACCCCAGCACATTGACTCGGTACCGGTACTCATTGTATATAGTCTCATTACTAACCTGTACCCCAGCACATTGACTCGGTACCGGTACTCATTGTATATAGTCTCATTACTAACCTGTACCCCAGCACATTGACTCGGTACCGGCACTCATTGTATATAGTCTCATTACTAACCTGTACCCCAGCACATTGACTCGGTACCGGCACTCATTGTATATAGTCTCATTACTAACCTGTACCCCAGCACATTGACTCGGTACCGGTACTCATTGTATATAGTCTCATTACTAACCTGTACCCCAGCACATTGACTCGGTACCGGCACTCATTGTATATCGTCTCATTACTAACCTGTAACCCAGCACATTGACTTGGTACCGGTACTCATTGTATATAGTCTCATTACTAACCTGTACCCCAGCACATTGACTCGGTACCGGCACTCATTGTATATAGTCTCATTACTAACCTGTACCCCAGCACATTGACTCGGTACCGGTACTCATTGTATATAGTCTCATTACTAACCTGTACCCCAGCACATTGACTCGGTACCGGTACTCATTGTATATAGTCTCATTACTAACCTGTACCCCAGCACATTGACTCGGTACCGGTACTCATTGTATATAGTCTCATTACTAACCTGTACCCCAGCACATTGACTCGGTACCGGCACTCATTGTCTATAGTCTCATTACTAACCTGTACCCCAGCACATTGACTCGGTACCGGTACTCATTGTATATAGTCTCATTACTAACCTGTACCCCAGCACATTGACTCAGTACCGACACTCATTGTATATAGTCTCATTACTAACCTGTACCCCAGCACATTGACTCGGTACCGGTACTCATTGTATATAGCCTCCTTATTGTTATTTTATTGTTGATCTTTTATTTATTTTTTTACTTTAGTTTATTTAGTCAATATTTTTCTTAACTCCTATTTTGCTTCAAACTGAATTGAAGGTTAATAAGAGCTTGTAAAGTAATCATTTCACTGTGAGGTCAACTACACCTGTTTTATTCAGCATTTCACTGTGAGGTCTACTACACCTGTTGTATTCAGCATTTCACTGTGAGGTCTACTACACCTGTTGTATTCATCATTTCACTGTAAGGTCTACTACACCTGTTGTATTCATCATTTCACTGTAAGGTCAACTACACCTGTTGTATTCAGCATTTCACTGTGAGGTCTACTACACCTGTTGTATTCAGCATTTCACTGTGAGGTCTACGACACCTGTTGTATTCAGAATTTCACTGTGAGGTCTACTACACCTGTTGTATTCAGCATTTCACTGTGAGGTCTACTACACCTGTTGTATTCATCATTTCACTGTAAGGTCTACTACACCTGTTGTATTCATCATTTCACTGTAAGGTCTACTACACCTGGTATTCATCATGTTGTATTCATCATTTCACTGTAAGGTCTACTACACCTGTTGTATTCAGCATTTCACTGTGAGGTCTACTACACCTGTTGTATTCAGCATTTCACTGTAAGATCTACTACACCTGTTGTATTCATCATTTCACTGTAAGGTCTACTACACCTGCTGTATTCAGCATTTCACTGTAAGGTCTACTACACCTGTTGTATTCATCATTTCACTGTAAGGTCTACTACACCTGTTGTATTCATCATTCCACTGTAAGGTCTACTACACCTGTTGTATTCAGCATTTCACTGTAAGGTCTACTACACCTGTTGTATTCAGCATTTCACTGTAAGGTCTACTACACCTGTTGTATTCAGCATTTCACTGTGAGGTCTACTACACCTGTTGTATTCAGCATTTCACTGTAAAATCTACTACACCTGTTGTATTCGGCATTTCACTGTGAGGTCTACACCTGTTGTAGTCAGCATTTCACTGTCAGGTCTACTACACCTGTTGTATTCGGCATTTCACTGTAAGGTCTACTACACCTGTTGTATTCAGCATTTCACTGTGAGGTCTACTACACCTGTTGTATTCAGCATTTCACTGTAAGATCTACTACACCTGTTGTATTCGGCATTTCACTGTGAGGTCTACGACACCTGTTGTATTCAGCATTTCACTGTGAGGTCTACTACACCTGTTGTATTCAACATTTCACTGTAAGGTCTACTACACCTGTTGTATTCAGCATTTCACTGTAAGGTCTACTACACCTGTTGTATTCAGCATTTCACTGTCTGTTGTATTCAGCATTTCACTGTGAGGTCTACGACACCTCAGCCCAACATCGGCAGATGAGGTGGATTAGATGAGGTGGATTAGATGAGGTGGATTGAGACTCAGCCCATGTTGTGTCTCCAGTTTAAACTGACAGATTCTGATGGGGATTCTTTTTATTATGTTACTTAGATTGATGCACGTCAAAGTACTATTAAGGGTTTTAAATAACTTCTGTGGTAAAAAAATGTAAATACATTTCATCCAGATCAAAATTATCCTTCATTGTCTTGATTCTGTCCTCTTCATCATTTGAAGTAAGACATGAGTTGATTTTCGCTCATCTCTTTCTGAGCAAAGCACTACAGAAAGAGATATTCACATGTTTACAAATGTTGTGAAAAATCAAACAGGAAGCATTTGATCCATTAACGTTCTGTTGGCCGCCCCCGTCTCCTTGTAGCTTTAACGATTCCTACAGTACAGAACTATTAGAGTGTAGAACTTCAGTAAATGCCCCTTTAAAACCACACATCGGTTCAACAACTGCAGAGTTTGTACCCCTGTGTTTTTAAGATATTACTCACTGTTGTTAATCAGATCTCCTGTCTCTTCTTCTTCCAATGTGACAGTAATCTCCCCCACTTCCTTCATTCCAAAAATGTCTTCCTCTTCTTTCACCGTGACAGTCATCTCCTCTTCCTCCCCTTTTTTCTCTTCTTTTACTGTAACATCCTCCTCCTCTTTCACTCTGAACGAGTCTTCCTCTTCTGTCAATTTAACCTCATTCTCTTCTTCTTTCACTGTAACAGCCTCAAACCCTGTTTCTTGTTTTACTGTGACATCCTCTTCTTCCTTCTCCTCTTTCACGACAATGTTCAGCCCCAGAGTTTCTTTCTCCGTCCAGCAGACCCCCTCTTCAGAAGTGGGGGAGTCGTTTCGTGAGCTCATGGTTGGGTTGTTAGCTAGATAGCTAGATAGCATTAGTGACTAGACAAGCACTACTACTAATTTACTCAGCCAGTTAGCTAACAACAACGTACATATTATATTAAATTGGGTAAATAACTAGTAGATACGACAAGTGTGTTTAAAACACCGTGGCTAATATTCACCGAAAGCGTTTATAGAGCTTGAATGTTTTCGCTTATGATGGCTAAAGCTACAGAGGTGGATAACTCGACGTTCTTGAAGAAGCGTCCCGTCCATTAGATTACACGTCACACTGGCAGCATTGCCTGAAAAAAAGTCACATCGCCATCTGCTGGGTGGGAGGGTAAGAGTCAAGGGAAATGTTTATTTTATTTTAAGACAAAAAGTAGGTTTTCATTTATTTCATTTTATATATATATATAAGCAGTGCAAACTGCTCCTACACGGTGTAACAGTACTGAGTAGGTCCAAACTCTTCCTACACTTCCTACACAGTGTAACAGTACTGAGTAGGTCCAAACTGCTCAATCATGGTCTAACAATACATCACGTAGGTGTGTATAATGAACAGACTAGGTCTATACTGCTCCTACATGGTGTAACAATACATCATGTATATATGAACAGACTAGGTCTATACTGCTCCTACATGGTGTAACAATACATCATGTAGATGTATATAATTTACATTTACATTTACATTTAAGTCATTTAGCAGACGCTCTTATCCAGAGCATGTATACTTACAAGTTAATATTTTACCATCATGTATATAATGAACAGACTAGGTCTTTTTTTTTTTTTTTTATATAATGAACAAACTAGGTCTATACTGCTCCTACATGGTGTAACAATACATCATGTAGTTGTATATAATGAACAGACTAGGTCTATACTAGGTCTATAGACTAGGTCTATCATGTAGATGTAGAGTTGAAGTCGGAAATTTACATACACCTTAGCCAATTACATTTATACTCAGTTTTTCAAAATTCCTGACATTTAATCCTAGTAAAAATCCCCTGTCTTGGGTCAGTTAGGATCACCACTTTATTTTAAGAATGTGAAATGTCAGAATAATAGTAGAGAAAATTATTTATTTCAGCTTTTATTTCTTTAATCACATTCCCAGTGGGTCAGAAGTTTACATGACACTTAATTAGAATTCGGTTGCATAGCCTTTAAATTGTTTAACTTGGGTCAAACATTTTGGGTAGCCTTTTCACAAGCTTCCCACAATAAGTTGGGTGAATTTTGACCCATTCCTCCTGACAGAGCTGGTGTAAGTAAGTCAGGTTTGTAAGGCCTCTTTGCTCGCACACGCTTTTTCAGTTCTGCCAACAAATTTTCTATGGGATTGAGGTCGAGGCTTTGTGATGGCCTCTCCAGTACCTTGACTTTGTTGTCCTTAAGCCATTTTGCCACAACTTTGGAAGTATGCTTGGGGTCATTGTCCATTTGGAAGACCCATTTGCAATCAAGCTTTAACTTCCTGACTGATGTCTTGAGATGTTGCTTTAATATATCCACAAAATGTTCCTCCCTCATGAAGCCATCTATTTTGTGAAGTGCACCAGTCCCTCCTGCAGCAAAGCACCCCCACAACGTGATACTGCCAACCCCGTGCTTCATGGTTGGGATAGTGTTCTTCGGCTTGCAAGCCGAAGAACAGAGTAAAATGTCAATTTGGGACTCGATATAGGACTCGTTTTACTGTGGAAATAGATACTTTTGTACCGGTTTCCTCCAGCATCTTCACAAGGTCCTTTGCTGTTGTTCTGGGATTGATTTCCACTTTTCGCACCAAAGTACATTCATCACTAGGAGACAGAACACATCTCTTTCCTGAGCGGTATGACGGCTGCGTGGTCCCATGGTGTTTATACTTGCGTACTATTGTTTGTACAGATGAACGTGGTACCTTCAGGCGTTTGGAAATTGCTCCCAAGGATGAACCAGACTTGTGGACATCTACAATTTTTTTCTGAGGTCTTGGCTGATTTCTTTTGAGAGTCACTGAGTTCGAAGGTAGGCCTTGAAATACATCCACAGGTACACCTCCAATTGACACAAATTATGTCAGTTAGCCTATCAGAAGCTATGACATTTTCTGGAATTTTCCAAGCTGTTTAAATGCACAGTCAACTTTGTGTATGTAAATTTCTGATCCATTGGAATTGTGATAAAGTGAAATAATCTGTCATAATATAATGTTATCTGTGAATTATAAGTGAAATAATCATGCTGTGGGGGTGTTAATTATGTCATATCATATTACCTTGGTCTACCTTTATAAATGTTTGGTCCAGGCATAAATGTTAAGTCCAGTGTACATTTATGAATGAAGCATGGAAGCATGGAAGCATGGTGGTGGCAGCATCATGCTGTGGGGGTGTTAATTATGTCATATCTTATTACCTAGGTCTACCTTTATAAACGTTTGGTCCAGTGGACATTTATGAATGAAGCATGGTGGTGGCAGCATCATGCTGTGGGGGTGTTAATTATGTCATATCATTTTACCTAGGTCTACCTTTATAAACGTTAAGTCCAGTGTACCTGTAACATGTCGTATAATATTACCTAGGACAAAGGACACATTGGGAGGAAGCCCTGGAACCATCCCTATGGGGAAGCATGGTGGTGGCAGCATCATGCTGTGGGGTGTTAATCAGCAGCAGGTACTGGGAGACTAGTCAGGATCGAGGCAAAGATGATACCTTGGTCAAAGCTCACATCTGGAGGAAACCCTGGCACCATCCCTATGGGGAAGCATGGTGGTGGCAGCATTATGCTGTGGGGTGGTAATCAGCAGCAGGTACTGGGAGACTAGTCAGGATCCCAGGCAAAGATGAACGGAGAAAAGTACAGATGGATCCTTGATGAAAACCTGCTCCAGAGAGCTCAGGACCTCAGACTGTGCCACACCCACAATAACATCTGCTAAACACGTGTATGTGACCAATTACATTTGATTTGATTTGAAAGTGCTGAGTAAAGGGTCTGAATACTCATGTAAATGTAATAAATTAGCAAACATTTCCAAAAACCTGTTTTTGCTATGTCATTATGATATGGAGTGTAGATTGATGAGGGGGAAAAACAATGTAATACATATTTGAATAAGGCTGTAACGTAACAAAATGTGGAAATAGTCAAAAGTGTCTGACTACTTTCCGAAGGCCCTGTATTTAACATTATTAATGTGACCAGTGATTCCATGTCCATGTAAATAGATAGGGCAGCAGCCTCTAAGGTGCAGGGTGGAGGAACCGGGTGGTTGCCGGCCAGTATATGTATGTATACAACATGTCTCCGATCCATTGGCCTAAATAGCGCCCTATCAAATCAATATGTGCTTTGATGTATGACGCTACGTACCAAAAACAGGACGGGTCAAAGGAAAATGGACAATATGGAATGAAGGCTTCCTACTGTTCGGTAGTTTCACTCCGTGGACTAAATTGTCATGATAATCAGTGTTTTCGAGTTTGTATTCGTACATTTTGGACAAGCTGATCCTAGCGGAGTAGAAGAAAATACTTCTGTATTTCCCGCTACGTTTTTTTTTTTGCGAACAAGTTCAAGATAACTACTTATGAACTCGGGGAATGGATCTTCAGAGCTTAAATGCCCCCCAAAACCGTCTTAAACCTTTGTCAGGATCTGAGGGGTATACTGTGAAGCAAGCTAGATCTACCTCGGCTTACTGTATAAAGCTAGCTAGCTTCAGTTAGCTTCACATTCTAGCTCAGGCTATATCCGTATTATGATGGTGGATATTGATAGTGCATTCGCTGCTTACTCAAGCCAGTCACGCCCTGATCTGTTTCACCTGTCCGTGTGCTTGTCTCCGCCCCCCTTCCAGGTGTCGCCCATCTTCCCAATTATCCCCTGTGTATTTATGCCCGTGTTCTCTGTCTGGTTGTGCCAGTTCATCTTGTTCATTCAAGCTTACCAGCGAGTTTCCTGTCATCTGTGCCGATCATCATCATCATCATCATCATCATCATCATCATCATCCTGGTTTTTCATACCCGCCCGCCGATCTCTCTGCCAGTCCTCTCTGCCAGTCCTCTCTGCCAGTCCCTGACCTCCCTGCCGTCCTGTACCTTCGCCTTACCCTGGATTTCCGACCCCTGCCTGCCTTGACCTGTCTTTGCCTGCCCCTGTTGTTACAGTCTGCATCGGGGTCTTACCTTGATTCCCGATAAAGCCGGTTATAGTTTGTAAGTGATAGTACACCCGCTGCTTATTCAAGCCTGTTCTAGCTAGGCTTGTAAGTGTTTATATCGCACATGGCTAGTGGAACACCGACAGACAATGCCGAACCATCAATCCATGGTGGAGTCACCCTTACCAAAAGGTATTGCAGTAAGAGTGTATTATAACTGCAGTATGCAGCAAATAATGCATCCAAAATAACACCGTGGAACGTAATTACTGCAGTTTCCAAACTGCAACCTCTGTTTGTCAGGGCAGAACCACATATTTAATTTGTGCTGAAATCTAAATGAAGGAATAGTTATCTTGCAAACTCAGCAGGCTGGTGTGAAGTAGGCATCTCTATTTTATTACTTGCCATTAATGTGATCTTTGGTGTGCTTTATCAATGCACAAGCATATTTTTCACCAATCCTATCGACAAAATAGTTATTTACTCCTAAAGTTTTACTGTGTGTGAAAACATGTAATGTGCTCAGTATTTTATATTTAAAAAATGAACACAATTTGATTTATTAAATATTTATATCAGTCTTCCTCAAATTAAATGGGACAATGACGCAATCTTTGCGAGAGGGAGGAAATTCGATTTTCATTCGTCCTCAACTCGCAGCTCAGACACATGATTCAGGATAAGTGTAGTTAGTCCTGAGTTAGCCTGCCCCAGACCAGGTTAGTCCTGAGTTAGCCTGCCCCAGACCAGGTTAGTCCTGAGTTAGCCTGCCCCAGACCAGGTTAGTCCTGAGTTAGCCTGCCCCAGACCAGGTTAGTCCTGAGTTAGCCTGCCCCAGACCAGGTTAGTCCTGAGTTAGCCTGCCCCAGACCAGTCCTGGTTAGCCTGCCCCAGACCAGGTTAGGAGTTAGCCTGCCCCAGACCAGGGTCCTGAGTTAGCCTGCCCCAGACCAGGTTAGTCCTGAGTTAGCCTGCCCCAGACCAGGTTAGTCCTGAGTTAGCCTGCCCCAGACCAGTTAGTCCTAGTAGCCTGCCCCAGACCAGGTTAGTCCTGAGTTAGCCTGCCCCAGACCAGGTTAGTCCTGAGTTAGCCTGCCCCAGACCAGGTTAGTCCTGAGTTAGCCTGCCCCAGACCAGGTTAGTCCTGAGTTAGCCTGCCCCAGACCAGGTTAGTCCTGAGTTAGCCTGCCCCAGACCAGGTTATTAGCCTGCCCCAGACCAGTCCTGAGTTAGCCTGCCCCAGACCAGTTAGTCCTGAGTTATGCCCCAGACCAGGTTAGTCCTGAGTTAGCCTGCCCCAGACCAGGTTAGTCCTGAAGGATTCCTTACAATAGAAATGTACCTGGCTTAAAGGTGAGCCACATTCGTGTGACTGGTTATCTCGAGTTGAACTCAGAGTTAACCACTAAGTTACCTCGCTAACTCCTCAAACCTAATTCATAGTATCGGGTTCAGGACTAATAACGCCAATATAACTGCATGTTTTACAGAGAATTTTTTTTTTTTTTTTTTTTAATCGATTGAGATATAGCTTATATGTCCAGCTACTTCTGAAGCACATGCTGTGCCCTAGAAACTATTTTATTAGAAATACCAAGAATATTGAGACAAATCAGTAATGTGTGTAATATTAGGTTTTTACACGATGTAAAAGCAACATTTCCTATTGAGATGCGGAACATAGAACACGGTCTCTTTCAGAACGTTTGTGACGACCAAGAGATCTGTCATTCATACATTGCTATGATCTCCTGAAGAAGCTTTCCCGTTTCCAGTCTTTCTGTGCCCCCAAATGTTTGAATGTACCAATAAAGTTAACAGGTGGTTATCTACCTGGCTAATGTGGTAACAAACATGACTGAACATCCAACATGTAAAATACAATTATTTACAGCCCGCGAGGAGTTTTAGAACAGCAAGTGACGTGTTTTATGAATGGAAAATGCGCCCCCCCAATACGTGACAGGAAGAAGGAAAACAATCCTGTTAGATCTGGAAATGATCAGTTTTCGCTGTAGTGATGATGATAGCACGACGCTAACGAACAGTACAGTACAGCGAGGCCTTATCGTTACAAAAAGTTTTTATCTGGGTGATATTTTTTTTATAGGCGCACTGGTGCTCCCGTATTAAAATTCCAGGTCGCACAGTAAAATATTAAGGGGCATGTGCGACTGAAACGGTGTGTGGGGGGGAGGGGTATTAGTCTCTCCTAGGGTGGTGGAACGGTGTGTGGGGGGGTATTAGTCTCTCCTAGGGTGGTGGAACGGTGTGTGTGTGTGTGGGGGGGGTGGTATTTGTCTCTCCTAGGGTGGTGGAACGGTGTGTGGGGGGGTATTAGTCTCTCCTAGGGTGGTGGAACGGTGTGTGGGGGGGTATTAGTCTCTCCTAGGGTGGTGGAACGGTGTGGGGGGGGGTGGTATTTGTCTCTCCTAGGGTGGTGGAACGGTGTGTGGGGGGGGGGTATTTGTCTCTCCTAGGGTGGTGGAACGGTGTGTGTGTGTGGGGGTGGTATTTGTCTCTCATAGGGTGGTGGAACGGTGTGTGTGTGTGTGGGGGGTGGTATTTGTCTCTCCTAGGGTGGTGGAACGGTGTGTGGGGGGGGGTATTTGTCTCTCCTAGGGTGGTGGAACGGTGTGTGTGTGGGGGGTATTAGTCTCTCCTAGGGTGGTGGAACGGTGTGTGGGGGGTATTAGTCTCTCCTAGGGTGGTGGAACGGTGTGTGGTGGAACGGTGTGTGGGGGGTATTTGTCTCTCCTAGGGTGGTGGAACGGTGTGTGTGGGGGGGGGGGTATTAGTCTCTCCTAGGGTGGTGGAACGGTGTGTGGGGGGGTATTAGTCTCTCCTAGGGTGGTATGTGTGGGGGGGTATTTGTCTCTCCTAGGGTGGTGGAACGGTGTGTGGGGGGGTATTTGTCTCTCCTAGGGTGGTGGAACGGTGTGTGGTATTTGTCTCTCCTAGGGTGGTGGAACGGTGTGTGGGGGGGGTATTTGTCTCTCCTAGGGTGGTGGAACGGTGTGTGTGGGGGGGGTATTAGTCTCTCCTAGGGTGGTGGAACGGTGTGTGGGGGGGTATTAGTCTCTCCTAGGGTGGTGGAACGGTGTGTGTGTGGGGGGGTATTAGTCTCTCCTAGGGTGGTGGAACGGTGTGTGTGTGTGTGGGGGGGGGGGGGTATTAGTCTCTCCTAGGGTGGTGGAACGGTGTGTGTGGGGGGTATTTGTTCTCCTAGGGTGGTGGAACGGTGTGTGTGTGTGGGGGGGGGGGTATTTGTCTCTCCTAGGGTAGTGGAACGGTGTGTGTGGGGGGGGGTATTAGTCTCTCCTAGGGTGGTGGAACGGTGTGTGTGTGTGGGGGGAATCAGTCTCTCCTAGGGTGGTGGAACGGTGTGTGTGGGGGTATTAGTCTCTCCTAGGGTGGTGGAACGGTGTGTGGGGGGGGTGTTTGTCTCTCCTAGGGTGGTGGAACGGTGTGTGTGTGGGGGGGGTATTAGTCTCTCCTAGGGTGGTGGAACGTGTGTGTGGGGGGGTATTAGTCTCTCCTAGGGTGGTGGAACGGTGTGTGTGTGTGGGGGTATTAGTCTCTCCTAGGGTGGTGGAACGGTGTGTGTGGGGGGGGGTATTAGTCTCTCCTAGGGTGGTGGAACGGTGTGGGGGGTATTTGTCTCTCCTAGGGTGGTGGAACGGTGTGTGGGGGGGGTATTAGTCTCTCCTAGGGTGGTGGAACGGTGTGTGTGGGGGGGGGTATTAGTCTCTCCTAGGGTGGTGGAACGGTGTGTGTGGGGGGGGGGGTATTAGTCTCTCCTAGGGTGGTGGAACGGTGTGTGTGGGGGGTATTTGTCTCTCCTAGGGTGGTGGAACGGTGTGTGGGGGGTATTTGTCTCTCCTAGGGTGGTGGAACGGTGTGTGTGGGGGGGGGTATTTGTCTCTCCTAGGGTAGTGGAACGGTGTGTGTGGGGGGGGGTATTAGTCTCTCCTAGGGTGGTGGAACGGTGTGTGTGGGGGGGGGTATTAGTCTCTCCTAGGGTGGTGGAATGGTGTGTGTGTGTGGGGTATTTGTCTCTCCTATGGTGCTAGAATGGTGTGTGTGGGGTATTTGTCTCTCCTAGGGTAGTGGAACGGTGTGTGTGTGGGGGGGGGTATTAGTTTCTCCTAGGGTGGTGGAATGGTGTGTGTGTGTGTGTGTGTGGGGTATTTGTCTCTCCTATGGTGCTAGAATGGTGTGTGGGGGGGGGTATTTGTCTCTCCTAGGGTGCTAGAATGGTGTGTGTGTGTGGGGGGGTATTAGTTTCTCCTAGGGTGGTGGAACGGTGTGTGTGTGGGGGGGGTATTAGTCTCTCCTAGGGTGGTGGAACGGTGTGTGTGTGGGGGGTATTAGTCTCTCCTAGGGTGGTGGAACGGTGTGTGTGTGTGGGGGGGTATTTGTCTCTCCTAGGGTGGTGGAACGGTGTGTGTGGGGGGGGTATTTGTCTCTCCTAGGGTGGTGGAACGGTGTGTGTGGGGGGGGGTATTTGTCTCTCCTTGGGTGGTGGAACGGTGTGTGTGTGGGGGGGGTATTTGTCTCTCCTTGGGTGGTGGAACGGTGTGTGTGTGGGGGGTATTTGTCTCTCCTAGGGTGGTGGAACGGGTGTGTGTGTGGGGGGGGTATTAGTCTCTCCTAGGGTGGTGGAACGGTGTGTGTGTGGGGGGGGGGGGTATTAGTCTCTCCTAGGGTGGTGGAACGGTGTGTGTGGGGGGGGGTATTAGTCTCTCCTAGGGTGGTGGAACGGTGTGTGTGGGGGGGTATTAGTCTCTCCTAGGGTGGTGGAATGGTGTGTGTGTGTGTGGGGTATTTGTCTCTCCTATGGTGCTAGAATGGTGTGTGTGTGGGGGTATTTGTCTCTCCTAGGGTGCTAGAATGGTGTGTGTGTGGGGGGGGGTATTAGTTTCTCCTAGGGTGGTGGAACGGTGTGTGGGGGGGGGGGTATTAGTCTCTCCTAGGGTGGTGGAACGGTGTGTGTGTGTGGGGGGGTATTTGTCTCTCCTAGGGTGGTGGAACGGTGTGTGTGTGGGGGGGTATTTGTCTCTCCTAGGGTGGTGGAACGGTGTGTGTGTGGGGGGGTATTTGTCTCTCCTAGGGTGGTGGAACGGTGTGTGTGGGGGGGGTATTAGTCTCTCCTAGGGTGGTGGAACGGTGTGTGTGTGGGGGGTATTAGTCTCTCCTAGGGTGGTGGAATGGTGTGTGTGTGTGTGGGGTATTTGTCTCTCCTATGGTGCTAGAATGGTGTGTGTGTGGGGGGGTATTAGTCTCTCCTAGGGTGGTGGAACGGTGTGTGTGTGTGTGTGTGGGGGGGGGTATTAGTCTCTCCTAGGGTGGTGGAACGGTGTGTGTGTGGGGGGGTATTAGTCTCTCCTAGGGTGGTGGAACGGTGTGTGTGTGTGTGGAGGGTTATTAGTCTCTCCTATGGTGGTGGAACGGTGTGTGTGTGTGTAGGGTGGTGGAGACCTGGACTGTTTTCCTCTAGGCAGACCTGAGTGGTATACAACAACAGCAGGATCGATGAGTTAGCCAGATACCTTTTTATTATTTTGTACTGAAAAACACATACAGTGCCTTGCGAAAGTACCTAAGTTCAGATTTTTGAATTCAACCAGAAAATCGTAGTTATTATTATTAATCATAGTTATTTCTGGTACTATATTTAAATAAAGTTAGATGGCTAGCCCTTATTGATCCTGCCTTGCAGTACACCCTCTCAATATTAACATGTACATTATGAATAAATACTGTTTAAATAAGAATTTACGTTTTTCTCAGTCTGTACATTTGTTTATTTTTTTTTCACACACACAATGCAAACACAATAGGAAATATCACATTTAACTAGATAGCACTTGATTAACACACAGAGAAAATACACAAAGACAGAGTTCTAAAAAGTTATAATTGAATTAAAATGCATTACAACTGACCTACTCTATACTAAAACAGATATACTCACTCCATGTTCAATTCATTTAAAAACATTGAGTTCACTTTGTACAATTTGATTTCGTGTGGCATAAACAAATAAGCAGTCAGTGAAAAAAAGAGGCAAGTGTTGGAGCACTGTATGTGTTAAATACATCAGTTAATTAATGAGTTTCGTTAAATCTCTCTTTCCACACTGAGAGCAGAGGTAAGGTACTTCCCCTGTGCCTGTTAACTCATGGTCTTTCAGGTTCCCTAACCAGGTAAATATCTTCCCAATATATATCTCTCTGCAATGTGGATTCTTTCAAGGCTTCGCCGCGGAGTGTGTCAGCTCATGTTTTTTCAGGTATCTTGACTGTGTGAAACTCTTTGCACACTGGGAACAGGGGTGAGGCTTCTCTTTTATGTGCGTCCACTCATGTCTTTTCAGGCCCAGTAACTGAATAAAAGTCTTTCCACACAAGGAGCAGTGTAAGGGCTTTTCTTCTGTGTGAATTCTCTCATGTGTTTTCAGGTGCCCCAACCGGGTAAAACTCTTTCCACACTGGGAACAGGGGTGAGGCTTCTCTTTCATGTGTGTCCACTCGTGTGTTTTCAGGCCCCATAACTGGATAAAACTCTTTCCACACAGGGAGCAGTGGAAATGCTTCTCTCCTTTGTGTAATATCTTATGTTTTGTCAGGCCCCCTAACTGAGTAAAACTCTTTCCACACAGGGAGCAGTGGAAGGGCTTTTCTCCTGTGTGAATTCTCTCATGTGCTTTCAGGTGCCCCGACCGGGTAAAACTCTTTCCACAATGTTGGCAATGGTAGGGCTTTTCTCCTGTGTGAATTCTCTCATGTGTTTTCAGGTGCCTCAACCGGGAAAAACACTTTCCACAAAAGGAACAGTTGAAGGGCTTTTCCCCTGTGTGCATTCTCTCATGTTCCTTCAGGCCCCCAAACTGGGTAAAACTCTTTCCACAATCGGAGCAGCGGAAAGGCTTCTCTCCTCTGTGCCTTCTCTCATCCATTTTCAGCTGCCATAACCGGGCAAAACTCTTTCCGCACTGGGAGCAGTGGAATGGCTTTTCTCCTGTGTGTATCATCTCATGTCGTTTCAGGCAAAATAACATGGCAAAACTCTTTCCACACTGGGAGCAGTGGAAAGGCTTTTCTCCTGTATGTATCATCTCGTGCCTTTTCAGGGACCCTAACCGGGAAAAACTCTTTCCACAGTGGGAGCAGTGGTGTTGTCCTGCTGGGTTGGACGTCTCTGGCTCCTCTGAGTCTGTTCTTTCACCTGCCAAAAAAAAGTGTTTATTTAAAAGAGAGACCTGAATGAAATAACTGTCTTCCTATGAAGACAGTCAACTCGTTTTAGTGAAATTACTGGAAGTCTACAGGTATGTTAGCGGATGCTAGTTAGCATTGGCTATTGTTTTGAATGTTTTTATTTTATTTAACATTTTATTTATACAGGGTTTTTCTCATTGACATAACATGGGCCAATAACTGAAAGGTTGCTAGATCAAATCCCCGAGCTGACAAGGCAGTTAACCCACACACCCAAATATTTGTACACTGACTTGCTCTATAGTATGTCCATCCAATGTAGCGATGACATGATTAACAACATCCCTGGCATTTGGAAATATCATGCATTTTGTTTTACCCAAATTCAGAACCAGCTTTAAAATCATACAGATTCTGATGTATGGTGTTGAAATGCTCTTTGGGCATTTTCAAAAGCTAAAGACAAACTACTACCACTTGAATAAAGAACAGTATCATCTACATAAAAAAATGAACATCCGCTGTTTCAATATGATCCCCAATGATGTTGATATACAAAATGAACATCCGCTGTTCATGAACAGTGGGTCCAAAATAGAACCTTGCGGAACACCTGAGCACAACTCTGGACTCAACCATCCGCCATTACACATGGTGTGCAATTTGATTGGTTGTTTATTGGTTGTTTATTAACCAATCTAGAGCATGACCAGTAATACCCATATAATTTTTAACCTTTGCACCAACACAGCATGGTCCATGGTGTCAAATGCCTTCAACAAATCAATAAAGACAGACAACACAATGTAACTTCTTGTCAAATGTAACTTCTTGTCAAGAGCACAATGGATGATGTTTAAAACCTTCAATGTTGCTGAAATGGGGTGCTGTGGCCAGAAGTAAAACCTGATTCCATTTAAGATGTTGTTTTCTTGGAGGCAGGCCTTCAGCTGCCTACTAACTAAGGACTCCAGGACCTTTGACAGTACAGATGATTTTGATATGGATCGATAGCTGTCAAGTAGCGAAGGATCTCCACCATTCAGGAGAGCCAGCACAAAAGCAGATTTCCATAACTTGGGGACTTCCTTAACATTAAGCGTGAGGTTAAAAATACATGTTAAGGGGGAGGGGAAGTGCACTGTTGGAGCTAGAAACACAAGCATTTCAAACAACATCTGCTAAATGGGTGTCTGCAACCAACAACATTTGATTTGACGAACCCTGATTTTATCTTCTATCACTGTATCAATTTCACTCTTTTCAAAGTTGGGACCCAAAGTTCCTCCACTCATGCCTCCTAAAATAATTGTTCAGCAGGATGCAAGGTAAGACAAATGAGGACTAATGTATGTCTGTATGATTTGTTAATCTGTTACATCTTTAGAACACCATTGGAACCCCAACTGCTGGACAAACTTGGAACCCCAACTTTAAAACCCTGTTGGTCCAGCAGGCTGTCTAGAACCAAGTTGGTCCAGCAGGCTGCCTAGAACCCCGTTGGTCCAGCAGTCTGCCTAGAACCCCGTTGGTCCAGCAGGCTGTCTAGAACCCCTAATGCGGCAGGAAGATCCAGCAGGCTGACCAACATCACCCTGGTGGACACCAGACCAAAACCCCTGGTGGACACCAGACCAACATCACCCTGGTGGACACCAGACCAACATCACCCTGGTGGACAGGCTGTCAGACCAACATCAGAACAGACCCATCAAACTGGGGGACACCAGTACATCATGGGGGACACCAGCAACATCACCCCGGGGGACACCAGACCAACCTCCCAACACCCCGGTGGACACCAGACCTACCTCCCAACATCACCCCGGTGGACACCAGACCTACCTCCCAACATCACTCCGGGGACACCAGACCTACCTCCCAACATCACCCTGGGGGACACCAGACCTCCCAACATCACCCTGGGAGACACCAGACCACCTCCCAAGACCAACCAATCATCCCTGGGGGACACCAGACCAACATCACCCCGGTGGACACCAGACCAACATCACCCCGGTGGACACCAGACCAACATCACCCTGGTGGACACCAGACAACATCACCCCGGTGGACACCAACATCACCCTGGGGGACACCAGACCAACATCACCCCGGTGGACACCAGACCAACATCACCCCGGTGGACACCAGACCAACATCACCCCGGGGGACACCAGACCAACATCACCCCGGGGGACACCAGACCAACCTCCCAACATCACCCCGGTGGACACCCTGGTGGACACCAGACAACATCACCTGGGGGACACCAGACCAACATCACCCTGGGGGACACCAGACCTACCTCCCAACATCACCCTGGTGGACACCAGACCTACCTCCCAACATCCCCCTGGGGGACACCAGACCTACCTCCCAACATCACCCTGGGGACACCAGACCACCTCCCAACATCACCCTGGGAGACACCAGACCACCTCCCAACATCACCCTGGGGGACACCAGACCTACCTCCCAACATCACCCTGGGGGACACCAGACCTACCTCCCAACATCACCCTGGGGGACACCAGACCTACCTCCCAACATGGGAGACACCAGACCTACCTCCCAACATCCCCTGGGGGACACCAGACCTACCTCCCAACATCACCCTGGGGGACACCAGACCTACCTCCCAAGACCTGGGAGACACCAGACCTCCCAACATCACCCTGGGAGACACCAGACCTACCTCCCAACATCACCCTGGGAGACACCAGACCTACCTCCCAACATCACCCTGGGAGACACCAGACCTACCTCCCAACATCACCCTGGGAGACACCAGACCTACCTCCCAACATCACCCTGGGAGACACCAGACCTACCTCCCAACATCACCCTCGGAGACACCAGACCTACCTCCCAACATCACCCCCGGGGGACACCAGACCTACCTCCCAACATCACCCTGGCCACTCATGGCCATAGACATCAGAATGAATAGAATGGGATTGGAACCTCTAACCCTGGTCAACTCATTAGCATAGACATCAGAATGAATAGAATAACCTCTAACCCCGGTCAACTCATTAGCATAGACATCAGAATGAATAGAATGGGATTGGAACCTCTAACCCTGGTCAACTCATTAGCATAGACATCAGAATGAATAGAATGGGATTGGAACCTCTAACCCTGGTCAACTCATTAGCATAGACATCAGAATGAATAGAAAAACCTCTAACCCTGGTCAACTCATGGCAGTTCGACTGGTCAACTCCTGGCAACACCTGCAATGGCTGCCTGGTGTTGTCATCAAATCAAAGTTTAATTGTCACATGCTTCATAAACAACAGGTGTAGATTAACAGTGAAATGCCTCCTTTCAGGCCCAACAATGAGAAGAGAAAGAAAATAGAGAAATAAAGTAAAACATGTAATAACACAACGAGTAACGACAACATGGCTGTATACACTGAGTACCAGTATTGAGTTGATGTTTTTATTTATTTATTTCCCCTTTATTTAACCAGGTAGGCAAGTTGAGAACAAGTTCTCATTTACAATTGCGACCTGGCCAAGATAAAGCAAAGCAGTTCGACACATACAACGACACAGAGGTACACATGGAGTAAAACAAACATAGTCAATAATACAGTATAAACAAGTCTATATACGATGTGTGCAAATAAAGTGAGATAAGGCAGGTAAAGGCAAAAAAAGTCCATGGTGGCAAAGTAAATACAATGTAGCAAGTAAAACACTGGAATGGTAGATTAGCAATGGAAGAATGTGCAAAGTAGAAATACAAATAATGGGGTGCAAAGGAGCAAAATAATTAAATTAATTAAATACAGTACGGAAAGAGGTAGTTGTTTGGGCAAAATTATAGGTGGGCTATGTACAGGTGCAGTAATCTGTGAGCTGCTCTGACAGTTGGTGCTTAAAGCTAGTGAGGGAGATAAGTGTTTCCAGTTTCAGAGATTTTTGTAGTTCGTTCCAGTCATTGGCAGCAGAGAACTGGAAGGAGAGGCGGCCAGAGAAAGAATTGGTTTTGGGGGTGACTAGAGAGATATACCTGCTGGAGCGTGTGCTACAGGTGGGAAATGCTATGGTGACCAGCAAGCTGAGATAAGGGGGACTTTACCTAGCAGGGTCTTGTAGATGACATGGAGCCAGTGGGTTTGACGACGAGTATGAAGCGAGGGCCAGCCAACGAGAGCGTACAGGTCGCAATGGTGGGTAGTATATGGGGCTTGGGTGACAAAACGGATTGCACTGTGATAGACTGCATCCAATTTGTTGAGTAGGGTATTGGAGGCTATTTTGTAAATAACATCGCCAAAGTCGAGGATTGGTAGGATGGTCAGTTTTACAAGGGTATGTTTGGCAGCATGAGTGAAGGGTGCTTTGTTTGCGAAATAGGAAGCCAATTCTAGATTTAACTTTGGATCGGAGATGTTTGATATGGGTCTGGAAGGAGAGTTTACAGTCTAACCAGACAACTAAGTATTTGTAGTTGTCCACGTATTCTAAGTCAGAGCCGTCCAGAGTAGTGATGTTGGACAGGTGGGCAGGTGCAGGTAGCGATCGGTTGAAGAGCATGCATTTAGTTTTACTTGTATTTAAGAGCAATTGGAGGCCACGGAAGGAGAGTTGTATGGCATTGAAGCTTGCCTGGAGGGTTGTTAACACAGTGTCCAAAGAAGGGCCAGAAGTAAACAGAATGGTGTCGTCTGCGTAGAGGTGGATCAGAGACTCACCAGCAGCAAGAGCGACCTCATTGATGTATACAGAGAAGAGTCGGTCCATGAATTGAACCCTGTGGCACCCCCATAGAGACTGCCAGAGGTCCAGACAGCAGACCCTCCGATTTGACACACTGAACTCTATCAGAGAAGTACTTGGTGAACCAGGCGAGGCAATCATTTGAGAAACCAAGGCTGTCGAGTCTGCCGATGAGGATGTGGTGATTGACAGAGTCGACATAAGTGTGGATTGGCCAGATCAATGAATACGGCTGCACAGGAATGTTTCTTATCGATGGCGGTTAAGATATCATTTAGGACCTTGAGCGTGGCTGACGGGCACCCATGACCAGCTCTGAAACCAGATTGGCATACACCCTGTCAGTTTGGGTCAAACCAACATCATGGCGGTGGAGATCCTGTACTGGTTCATGCTCGGTACAACATCTGTTTGTTGACTTGCCTCACACAGGAAGACTGAGTTGAGGTTAGAAAGGCACTTGTAGGATAGATACTGCTGAGGTCTGTAGGCTGGGCTCCTGCATGGCCATTAAACAGAGTACAACTCATTGAACGCCGTAGTGGTGTTCAACCTTCCCAAGTTCTCTCACGTCACCCTGCTTCCGATCTGTCCACTGGCACAGAGTACCAGTACATGATGTGTTGTACGGTAATAACATGGCTGTATACACAGAGTACCAGTACTGAGTTGATCAGGCCCTACAGGTAATAACATGGCTGTATACACAGAGTACCAGTACTGAGTTGATGTCCCTACCACTGAGGTAAGTAAGTTGGCTGTACAGAGTACCAGTCTGAGTTGATGTGTGGGGTACGAGGTAACAACATGGCTGTATACACAGTCAGTACCAGTCCGGAGAGTTACAGTTGATGTGTAAACCCCAGGTCTTCAAGGAATACCAGAGGATAGTACTGATTGTAATGTGTAGGGGTAAATGATTTATAACATGGCTGTATCCACTGGATGTACAGAAGGTGAGTTGATTTGTAAGTCGAGTGCTAAATGACTTAAATGTAAATGTAAAATGTGTAGGGGTACGAGGTAGTTGATGTGTAGGGGTACGGGGTAGTTGATGTGTAGGGGTACTAGGTAGTTGATGTGTAGGGGTACTAGGTAGTTGATGTGTAGGGTACGGGGTAGTTGATGTGTAGGGGTACTAGGTAGTTGATGTGTAGGGGTACTAGGTAGTTGATGTGTAGGGGTACTGGGTAGTTGATGTGTAGGGGTACTAGGTAGTTGATGTGTAGGGGTACTGGGTAGTTGATGTGTAGGGGTACTAGGTAGTTGATGTGTAGGGGTACGGGGTAGTTGATGTGTAGGGGTACTAGGTAGTTGATGTGTAGGGGTACGAGGTAGTTGATGTGTAGGGGTACTGGGTAGTTGATGTGTAGGGGTACTGGGTAGTTGATGTGTAGGGGGTAGGGGGTAGTTGATGTGTAGGGGTACGGGGTAGTTGATGTGTAGGGGTACGGGGTAGTTGATGTGTAGGGGTACGGGGTAGTTGATGTGTAGGGGTACGGGGTAGGTAGGTTGATGTGTAGGGTGACAGATAGTTGATGTAGTAGCAGCTAGGTAGTTGATGTGTAGACAAAGTACATGCAGATCGTCCAGGTAGTTGATGTGTATGGGGGTGGGGGAGTTGCTGTTAGGGTCCTGGGTTGGTTGACTTGTAGGGGTACGTGATGGGTAGTTGATGGTAATGTAGAATGTTCATTCAGATAGTTGATGCTGCTCATGCAATGGAATGTATTTATTGGAATGTCAGTAGAGTTGATTCAACAAATCACAGCACAGACTGATGGGAACACTTCCTGGGTTCCTGTCCAATGGGTACATCGCAACGGCCGACAGTCCACCCATTATGGGGCCTTGAATGGGAACACCCGTTCTGTCCAATGAGGGGATTCGATTCATGCGCCCAGTAGGGTTTTACAAGCTGGTGAAGTTTTGGAACTGGGCTGGTTCCCAGGCCTGAGTCAATACAGGGAGTAATGATGATTCTGTGGGAAGATCTCAACTACATACTCCTCCTCAGGTGATGTGCTCAGGGTCAAAACACACATTGGATGTGACAGGAGTTACTCTTGGTCTCATCCGATGCGTTCTGAGAAGGAGAAGGGACACAAAGAGTATGCAATTGGGATCTTCCCCCTTGAACTTTACATAAACCCCAAGGTTCTCAAACTTTGTACCTGGAGACCTACCGTCCTGTAGGTTCTCAAACATTGTACCTAGAGACCTGTCCTGTAGGTTCTCAAACATTGTACCTAGAGATCGGTCCTGTAGATTCTCAAACATTGTACCTAGAGACCTACCGTCCTGTAGGTTCTCAAACATTGTACCTAGAGACCTACCGTCCTGTAGGATCTCAAACATTGTACCTAGAGACCTAACCGTCCTGTAGTTCTCAAACATGTACCTAGAGACCTACCGTCCTGTAGGTTCTCAAACATTGTACCAAGATACCGTCCTGTAGGTTCTCAAACATGTACCTAGAGCGTCCTGTAGGTTCTGATGTACCTAGAGACCTACCGTCCTGTAGGTTCTCAATCCAAACCTTCAAGCCCAGCTGTTGAGTGAAACTCTACAACTCTAGGTAGATGTTTGTAAAGGTTCTAACTAATGCTGAGACACTGTGAATTGCTTAGTAACTGTGTAAATGTTGTTGCATGTCTTATAATAACATTAATTTGTTCACATTTTTTTTTTAAACTACAATGTTATTGCTTGAAAATGTTATTCGTACAGACGCTATGAGCCTCATCTTCCTGGAATCCAATGTAGCTGCTGTTGGGGAAGTTAGTATAACTGACCACTGCAAATCTACAAGACCATGTTGCTCCTTGACCTAGATGTTTGTACATCCACTACCAGGAGAAGGAATCTGTTGATGACCTAGAATTCCCAGTGCATCCACTCCAGGTTGAGGATGTTGGTTGAGAGATGTTCTATCCACTCCAGGGTTAATTTGGCCTTTCCAGATGTTCTCCCTCAACATTCCAGGTTGAGGAAAAGTCGTTGGCCTTGACCTAAATGTTCCTCTTCCTTTGAGGACCCGTGTTGGCCTTGACCTAGAAGCATCCACTCCAGGGTGAGGATTGGCCTTGAAAGATGTTATCCCCCTCAACTTCCAGGGTGAGGACCCGTGTTGGCCTTGACCTAGAATCAACATCCACCTGGGAGGACACCCAAGCATGTGGTTGATAGATGTTCTGCTCATGCAGATGAGGACCATCGTTGGCCTTGAACTAGATTTCTCCCCAAACACGTCCAGGGTGAGGAAGCAACACAGTTGGCCTTGACCTAGACAACATCCACTCCAGGGTGATGACCCGTCGTTGGCCTTGACCTGATGGTGATCCCATCAACATCCACTCCAGGGTGAGGGTTTGGCCTTGACCTGATGTTTCCCCTCAACATCCACTCCAGGGTGAGGACCCGTCGTTGGCCTTGACCTAGATGTTATCCCCTCAACATCCACTCCAGGGTGAGGATGATCGGATGGGCCTTGACCTAGATGAGTCCCTCAACATCCACTCCAGGGTGAGGACCCGTCGTTGGCCTTGACCTAGATGTTCTCCCTCAACATCCACTCCAGGGTGAGGACCCGTCGTTGGCCTTGACCTAGATGTTCTCCCTCAACATCCACTCCAGGGTGAAGGACCAAGTTTGGCCTTGACCTAGATGTTCTCCCCCTCAACATCCACTCCAGGGTGATGATCTGTGGCCTTGAAGATGTTCTCTCAACATCCACTCCAGGGTGAGGACCCGTCGTTGGCCTTGACCTAGATGTTCTCCATCTCAACATCCACTCAGGGTGAGGACGAGTGTTTGCCTTGAAGATGTTCTCCCCTCAACATCCACTCCAGGTTGAGGGTTGGCCTTGAAGATGTTCAGTCCCCTCAACATCCACTCCAGGTTGAGGACCCGTTGTTGGCCTTGACCTAGATGTTCTCCCCCAACATCCACTCCAGGGTGAGGACCCGTCAGCTGGCCTTGACCAAAGATGTTCTCCCCTCAACATCCACAAAGTATTAACTCTCCAGGTTGAGGAAGTGGCCTTGACCTAGATGTTCTCCCCTCAACATCCACTCCAGGGTGAGGACCCCCGTTGGCCTTGACCTAGATGTTCTCCCTCAACATCCACTCCAGGGTGAGGACCCGTCGTTGGCCTTGACCTAGATGTTGTCCCTCAACATTCCAGGGTGAGGACCCGTCGTTGGCCTTGACCTAGATGTTCTCCCCTCAACATCCACTCCAGGGTGAGGACCCGTCGTTGGCCTTGACCTAGATGTTCTCCCAAGCATCCACTCCAGGGTGAGGACCCGTCGTTGGCCTTGACCTAGATGTTCTCAACATGTCCAGGGTGAGGACCCCGTTGGCCTTGACCTAGATGTTCTCCCCTCAACATCCACTGTGAGGACCCTAGAGAATAAAGCCTTGACCTAGATGTTCTCCCTCAACATCCACTCCAGGGTGAGGACCAAAGTTGGCCTTGACCTAGATGTTCTCCTTCAACATCCACTCCAGGTTGAGGACAGTCTGTTGGCCTTGACCTAGATGTTATCCCCTCAACATCCACTCCAGGGTGAGGACCTTTTGTTGGCCTTGACCAGATGTTTCCCCTCAACATCCACTCCAGGGTGACCTAATCGTTGGCCTTGACCTAGATGTTCTCCCTCAGCATCCACTCCAGGGTGAGGAAACTGGCCTTGACCTAGATGTTCTTCAGCATCCACTCCAGGGTGAGGTAGTTGCCTTGACCTAATGTTCTCCCTCAGCATCCACTCCAGGGTGAGGACCCGTCGTTGCCTTGACCTAGATGTTCTCCCCTCAACATCCACTCCAGGGTGTTGACCGTCGTTGGCCTTGACCTAGATGTTATCCCCTCAACATTTCCAGGGTGAGGATCATCGTTGGCCTTGACCTAGATGTTATCCCCTCAACATCCACTCCAGGGTGAGGACCTGTCGTTGGCCTTGACCTAGATGTTATCCCCTCAACATCCACTCCAGGGTGAGGAGCCGTCGTTGGCCTTGACCTAGATGTTCTCCCCTCAACATCCACTCCAGGGTGAGGACCTGTCGTTGGCCTTGACCTAGATGTTCTCCCCTCAACATCCACTCCAGGGTGATGACCCGTCGTTGGCCTTGACCTAGATGTTCTCCCCTCAACATCCACTCCAGGGTGAGGACCCGTCGTTGGCCTTGACCTAGATGTTCTCCCCTCAACATCCACTCCAGGGTGAGGACCCGTCGTTGGCCTTGACCTAGATGTTCTCCCTCAACATCCACTCCAGGGTGAGGACCCGTCGTTGGCCTTGACCTAGATGTTCTCCCCTCAACATCCACTCCAGGGTGAGGACCCCGTTGGCCTTAACATTCTCAAGGACATTGGCCTTGACCTAGATGTTCTCCCCTCAACATCCACTCCAGGTTGAGGACCCGTCGTTGGCCTTGACCTAGATGTTCTCCGCCTCAACATCCACTCCAGGGTGAGGACCCGTCGTTGGCCTTGACCTAGATGTTCTCCCCTCAGCATCCACTCCAGGGTGAGGACCCGTAATTGGCCTTGACCTAGATGTTCTCCTCAACATCCACTCCAGGGTGAGGAATCGTTGGCCTTGACCTAGATGTTCTCCCCCTCAACATCCACTCCAGGGTGAGGATTGGCCTTGACCTAGATGTTCTTTCAACATCCACAATGTTGGCCTTGACCTAGATGTTCTCCCCTCAGCATCCACTCCAGGGTGAGGACCCGTCGTTGGCCTTGACCTAGATGTTCTCCCCTCAACATCCACTCCAGGGTGAGGACCTGCTGTTGGCCTTGACCTAGATGTTCTCCCTCAACATCCACTCCAGGGTGAGGACCCGTCGTTGGCCTTGACCTAGATGTTCTCCCCTCAACATCCACTCCAGGGTGAGGACCCGTCGTTGGCCTTGACCTAGATGTTCTCCCCTCAACATCCACTCCAGGTTGAGGACCCGTCGTTGGCCTTGACCTAGATGTTCTCCCCTCAACATCCACTCCAGGGTGAGGACCCGTCGTTGGCCTTGACCTAGATGTTCTCCCCTCAACATCCACTCCAGGTTGAGGACCCGTCGTTGGCCTTGACCTAGATGTTCTCCCCTCAACATCCACTCCAGGGTGAGGACCCATCATTGGCCTTGACCTAGATGTTCTCCCCTCAGCATCCACTCCAGGTTGAAGACCCGCCGTTGGCCTTGACCTAGATGTTCTCCTCTCAACATCCACTCCAGGGTGAGGACCCGTCGTTGGCCTTGACCTAGATGTTCTCTCCTCAGCATCTACTCCAGGGTGAGGACCCTCGTTTGCCTTGACCTAGATGTTCTCCCCTCAACATCCACTCCAGGGTGAGGACCCGTCGTTGGCCTTGACCTAGATGTTCTGCAGCATCGTCAGTCTGATGTTCGACCTTCTCCATTATATCGGAATAAACTGGTCCCATTGTCAACAGCAGGGACATTCACTGTCTTTTGGTAGAGGTAGGCATCTCACTCAACTACACCACCAGTCCCCGTGCGTTCTGTGTGGAGTAAAGGTGGTCTAGAGAATTTTCCCCTCTAGTTGCACATTTTGCATGCTGGTAGAAATGAGGTCAAACTGATTTTCCCTGCAGTTCCCTCCCCCGCCAAGATTGTTCTCAGGGCAGGCCTGATTGTCGCTAGATATGTCCAAGTCACATCGGGAGAGTTTTAGCATTTTTAGCTAACCTAATTCTACTAACCTACCACATGAATTATCCTAACCTTAACCTAATTCTACTAACCTACCACGTTAATTATCCTAACCTTAACCTAATTCTACTAACCTACCACGTTAATTATCCTAACCTTAACCTAATTCTACTAACCTACCACGTTAGTTATCATAACCTTCACGTTATTTGCACTAACCTGCTACGAAAAGTCACTTACGCTAGTCAAAACCGGCAGACCTGCCCTGAGAACAGTCTTTGTTTCCACTTAATGCGCCACAGCGCTCTAGGCAGACTCCGTTTCATAGCTCAGTGGCAGAGACACTGCAAATTGAACTCGGCGAGATACTCATAAATTGATAGTGCAGTTTGTTCAGGCAATTTTACAGCTAGCTAGCTACTTCACATGCAAGGAACAGAGCGCAGGCTTTTTTTGCGCATTTCTCAAATCATCAATAGCCTCTAGTCACATCATGCAGCCCATATTATCTTCTGATTTCTAAGGTTTTCTAAGGTTATTCTAAGGTTTGTATCATTCACAAATAGTTGAGAAATTACTTGAAATCTAGCATCAAATGATCACTTTTACGCTCAACATAGTCACTTCATTAAACCATTTCTCGCAGGATGGGAAAAATATCCTTTCTAGAATTCAGCCAAGTTAAATTATATTCTTCTTACCTATAAAATAGTAACAGGAAACAGAAGTTTGGTCACCGCTGACCAAATCCTTTGGGGTTAGAAACAAACAAGGGATGTAACAATGAAACAGACAAGAATTTCCAAAAGGTTCCCTGATTTTAAAACAAACAAGGGAATTAATAATTTGTAATGGACTCCACTGGGAAGGTAAAACCAAACAAGACAAACTGAAAAACAAACAAGGGAACTCACAAAGAAACTCCCTGGGACAACCAAAACCAAACAGGTGGGGCTGTAGAAACAAACAAGGGAACTAACAAAGAAACTCCCTGGGACAACCAAAACCAAACAGGTGGGGCTGTAGAAACAAAAAGGGAACTAACAAAGACATCCTTTAAACCAAACATGCAACTAGGAAATGTGTGGGGTTGTAGAAACAAACAAGGGAACTAACAAAGAAATTGGGACCCACAAACATGGATGAAAGACATCCTTTAAAGTTGACATGCAACTAGGAAATGTGCCACAAACGGAGAGCCAAACAAACAAAAGACAAGCCCACACCAACTTAAGACAGGGAGTCAACAGGAAGCAGAGCTATAGAAAACAGGGAAGACAGTGGATAAAAGGCTTGGGTTCACAAATTAAACAGGGAGAACCAATAAGTCATTACTCTCAGCACAGGTGAAACACCTTCTGACTAGCGAGATAACAAGATTGCACGGGTGAAACACCTTCTGACTAGCGAGATGACAAGCCAGTACAGGTGAAACACCTTCTGACTAGCGAGATGACAAGCCAGCACAGGTGAAACACCTTCTGACTAGCGAGATGACAAGCCAGCACGGGTGAAACACCTTCTGACGAGCGAGATAACAAGATTGCACGGGTGAAACACCTTCTGACTAAGGAGATGACACCAATCAGTACACAATTACTTTAGCAAAAAGCAGCTCGAGTAGTTTCAGAACTAATGAGCTGCCATACAACAGTGAATACACTGACCACAGAACTAATGAGCTGCTATACAACAGTGAATACACTGACCACAGAACTAATGAGCTGCTATACAACAGTGAATACACTGACCACAGAACTAATGACTGTAACAGAAGCAGATTGTAGTCTAATCCACACACCACTGTTCTTACTTGAATCTGAATCTCCCTCTTCTTCTCCTCTCACAGTTCCACGCAGACCCGGTGTTTTCCTGCAGTCGACCAGCTGCACAGACACCCTCTTCAGACCCCACAGTAAGGCAACAGTGGGAGAGGCACGACCTGGGGACTCTGGGAGAGGGAAAGACATGTCCTGGAAACCACAAAAATAAACAATCAATTTAGGGTGGGAAACACTCTCCTACCTTGATTCCTCTCATTCTCTGGACCTCCTGCTATACATGTTGTGGAGGATAAAGTCCAATCAGAATCATCTGTATTTGCCAAAAAACATTCACATATCAGTATTTGGATGAACCTCAAATGTTCTCCTCCAATGCATTTAGAGGAGGAGGTCCAGGAATTAAAGGAAGGAATGTTGAGAACCAGAAACACTTTGTGGCTGGGATGTACTCACACCACTCCCCCTCTGCTCTGGGGTGTGGCTCTCTGGAGCCGACTCCGCCTTCAGCCTGTTGCTAGGAAACCAATCCTTGTCTTTCACGTCCCATTCTTTGTCGCAGTGAATAGCATCGTCATCACCACCAAACTGTCTGGGACTCACAGGTGTCACATTAGATTCTTCCTGTGTCTTTCTGATGTCCTCCTTCACTGTAGAGCCCTGGGAGGGCCAGGAAACGGCATATTGCCTCGTTTGTGTATCTGTAAAAGGGAAGAGAGTTTGACAAGAGGTAAAAACAGAGGGTGCAGCTTGCTCTCTCCTCTGACTCCAAACATGTCACTTATCATCCTAGGACCTTCCGTCGGAGAGCAATAGACGAGCGAACTCTGAATACAAACTAAAGGAAAATAAATAAATCTACTTTTAAACGAGGTCTGTTGAATGTCCCTTTAAAACCACACCCATTGATCAACAACTGCATCGTGTGTCCCCTGTTTTTAAGACAATACTCACTGGTGTTAATCGGATCTTCAGTCTCCTCCTCTTTCACTACAAAAGGTTCTTCTTCTTTCAATGTGATATCCTCCTCTATCTCATTTTTCAATCTGAAAGCTTCTACCTCTTCTTCCACTATGACAACCTCTATCCCCTCTTCCTCTTTCACGGTGACAGCCTCTATCCCTTCCTCCTCTTCCTCTGTTTTAATTCGACAAGCTTCTTCCGTTCCTATCACTGTAATATCCTCCTCTTCTTCTTCTTTAATGACAATGTTCCTCCCCATAGCTGCTTTCTCCGTCCAGCAGACCTCCTCTTCATTAGCAGCAGGAGAGTAGCTTTGTGAGCTCATTGTCAGGGATGTTAGCTAGCTAGCTACCTAGCTACTTAGCATTAGCGACTAGCCTAGTGCTAGGCTCGGTAACACATTTTCAAATGTAATAACAAGCTAATTACGTTTAAATGAACTAGTAGATACGTTAACAGTACTGTGTTTAAATCACTGGGCGTTATTTGTGTAACTACACAAATATGGTCGACAGAGCTTCAACGTTTCTCCTTCTTGTCGGCTAACAGGCTAAAGAGACGGTTGAACCGTGTCGTTCCAGAAGCGTCCACAGCAGTCGGTCGTCACTAGTTACCACAGCCTCAAAGTCAACAGAAAAAAAACAAACAATTTCTACAATTTATCTTCTTAAAATTTGATTTCAATCTTAACCTTAACCACATTGCCAACCTTATGCCGAACCCTAAATTAAGACCAAAAAGCAAATGTTCGTTTTCATAAATTTTTTCGATATCATCCATTTTTGACATTGTGGCTGTGGTAGCTAGTGGAAACCTGTGTGTCCACTGCATTATACGTCACGCGAGAAGCATCATCTGAAAAACTCCCTTCGTCATCTGCTGACTGAAGTAACGCAGTTTCTAAAAAGATTCACTAAATAAAATCAAGTCAAACATATGGTTATTGGTCACATACACATGGTTAGCAGATGTTATTGGTCACATTACACATGGTTAGCAGATGTTATTGGTCACATACACATGGTTGGCAGCTATTTAATGGTCACATACACATGGTTAGCAGATGTTAATGGTCACATACACATGGTTAGCAGATGTTAATGGTCACATACACATGGTTAGCAGATGTTATTGGTCACATACACATGGTTAGCAGATGTTATTGGTCACATACACATGGTTAGCATATGTTATTGGTCACATACACATTGTTAGCAGATGTTAATGGTCACATACACATGGTTAGCAGATGTTATTGGTCACATACACATGGTTAGCATATGTTATTGGTCACATACACATGGTTAGCAGATGTTAATGGTCACATACACATGGTTAGCAGATGTTATTGGTCACATACACATGGTTAGCAGATGTTACTGGTCACATGGTTAGCAGATGTTAATGGTCACATACACATGGTTAGCAGATGTTATTGGTCACATACACATGGTTAGCAGATGTTATTGGTCACATACACATGGTTAGCAGATGTTATTGGTCACATACACATGGTTAGCAGATGTTATTGGTCACATACACATGGTTAGCAGATGTTATTGGTCACATACACATGGTTAGCAGATGTTACTGGTCACATGGTTAGCAGATGTTATTGGTCACATACACATGGTTAGCAGATGTTACTGGTCACATACACATGGTTAGCAGATGTTACTGGTCACATGGTTAGCGGATGTTAATGGTCACACACATGGTTAGCAGATGTTATTGGTCACATACACATGGTTAGCAGATGTTATTGGTCACATACACATGGTTAGCAGATGTTAATGTGAGTGTAGCGAAATGCTTGTGCTTCTAGATCGAACAAAAGCAGTAATATCGAAAATATTCACAACAACTACCTTTTACACACAAATGTAAGGAATGAAGAAGAATATGTGCATTTAAATATATGGATGAGCTATGGCCGTGTGGCATAGGCAATGTTACGGATACCAGTATCCTGTGTGTGTGTTTTCTCTCCTTCTCCCCTCACAGGTGAAAATCATCACTCCCCAATCAGTCACCAATCAATCATCAATCAGAAGACACACCTCCTCCTGTTTTCCTACCCAATCACAGTTCCTTTCCCTTGGTTTAAAAACCCTGTCAGTTGTTTGCTCTTGAGCTCAATATCTCTATGTAAATGCCATGTCTGTAGGTCGCTGTGGTTCACTCGCTCGTTGTGTATTAACCTCTCTTTTGTTTGAGCACCTCCATAGCACTTTGTCATCACCTGTGAGTATTGTTTTGGTTATGGTCTTTGTGTTTGATTGCTGGTGGGAAAAGGGGAAACCAAGACAAGTCGCCCATGGGCATACACTGCCCGTAGGTAGACTTTGTTAAATACACTAGTTAGAACTGGGCGGACCACCCACTGTATTTTTGGTTAGTTAGCTGTTGTTAAAGTAGGCTAGTCTAGCTTAGGGGTGTTTTTGAATACTTATTGTTTCTGTCCTTGGGTCCAGCTCAGTCCCTTTTCCTGCTCCCCCCATTACCGTGTGTTTTCCAATAAACCCTGAGTTTGACGGTAGATTTCAGTTGTCCTGGTTATTTCGTTCTCACTTACTTTGTCACAATTATAATTTGCATGAGTTATGTTACGGGTCTCATTACCACCCCCACCCCCTAGTCTGTCGGGACAAAAAGGGATTCGTAACAGGCAGTAGATGGTATAGAAGTATATACATATGAGATGAGTGATGTAGGATATGTAAACATTATTAAAGTGCCGTTATTTAAAGTAGTGACTAGTGATACTAGTGACTAGTGATACCTTCATTAAGTCCATTTATTAAAATGCCAGAGATGGTTGTTGACAGCAGCCCCTCAATGTTAGTGGTGGCTGTTTAACAGTCTGATGGCCTTGAGATATAAGCTGTTTTTTAGTCTGTCCCAGCTTTGATGCACCTGTACTGACTTCGCCTTCTGGATGATAGCGGGGTGAACAGGCAGTTGCTCGGGTGGTTGTTGTCCTTGATCTTTATGGCCTTCCTGTAACAGCGGGTGGTGTAGGTGTCCTGGAGGGCAGGTAGTTTGCCTCCGGTGATGCGTTGTGCAGACCTCACTACCCTTTGGAGAGCCTTGCGGTTCAGGGTGGTGCAGGTGACGTGCCAGGCGGTGGTACAGCCCGACAGGATGCTCTCGATTGTGCATCTGTAAATGTTTGTGTGTTTTAGATGACAAGACAAATTTCTTCAGCCTCCTGAGGATGAAGAGGCGCTATTGTGTCTGTGGGTGGACCATTTAAGTTTGTCTGTGATGTGTACGTCGAGGAACTTAAAACATTCCCCTTTCTCCACTACTGTCTCGTGTGTGTGTGTGTGTGTGTGTGGAGGGAGGGGGGGGGGGGGCTCCCTCTGCTGTGTCCTGAAGTCCACGATTATCTCCTTTGTTTTGTTGATGTTGTGTGAGAGGTTATTTTCCTGACACCACACTCCAAGGGCCCTCACCTCGTCCCTGTAGGCCGTCTCACCGTTGTTGGTAATCAAGCCTACCACTGTTGTGTCGTCTGCAAACTTTATGATTGAGTTGGAAGCGAGCATGGCCACGCAGTCATGGGTGAACAGGGAGTACAGGAGAGGGTTGAAGAACACACCCTTGTCCCCAGTGTTGAAAATCAGTGGGGTGGAGAGGTTGTTCCCTACCTTCACCACCTGGGGGCGGCCGTCAGAATGTCCAGGCTAGACAATCTGGACCCTCTCCTTCTAAAATTATCCACCACAATTGTTACAACCCCTATTACAAGCCAGTTCAACCTCTTTCGTATTGTCTGAGATCCCCAAAGATTGGAAGCTGCTGCGGTCATCCCCCTCTTAAAAGGGGGAGACACTCTAGACCCAAATTGTTACAGACCAATATGTATCCTACCCTGTCTTTCTAAGGTCTTTGAAAGCCAAGTCAACAAACAGATCACCGACCATTTCGAATCCCACCACACCTTCTCCGCTATGCAATCTGGTTTCAGAGCTGGTCATGGATGCACCTCAGCCACGCTCAAGGTCCTAAACGATATAATAACCGCTATCGATAAGAAACAATACTGTGCAGCCGTATTCATTGACCTGGCCAAGGCTTTCAACTCTGTCAATCACCGCATTCTTATCTGCAGACTCGACAGCCTATAGTCCGTATACATCAATGATGTCGCTCTCGCTGCTGGTGATTCTCTGATCCACCTCTACGCAGACAACACCATTCTGTATACTTCTGGCCCTTCTTTGGACACTGTGTTAACTAACCTCCAGACAAGCTTCAATGCCGTACAACTCTCCTTCCGTGGCCTCCAACTGCTCTTAAATGCTAGTCAAACTAAATGCATGCTCTTCAACCGATCGCTGCCAGCACCTGCCCGCCCGTCCAGCATCACTACTCTGGACGGTTCTGACTTAGAATATGTGGACAACTACAAATACCTAGGCATCTGGTTAGACTGTAAACTCTCCTTCCAGACCCACATCTCCAATCCAAAATTACATCTAGAATCAGCTTCCTATTTCACAACAAAACATCCTTTACTAATGCTGCCAAACATACCCTCGTAAAACTGACTATCCTACTGATCCTTGACTTCGGTGATGTAATTTACAAAAAAGCCTCCAACACTCTAGTCAGCAAGTTGGATGCAGTCTATCACAGTGCCAGCTGTTTTGTCACAAAAGCCCCATATACTACCCACCACTGCGACCTCTATGCTCTCGTTGGCTGGCCCTCATCTTCATTTTCGTTGCCAAACCCACTGGCTCCAGGTCATCTATAAGTCTATGCTAGGTAAAGCACCACCTTATCTCAGCTCACTGGTCAGCAGAGAAGCACCCACCCGTAGCACGTGCTCCATTATTTCACTGGTCACCCCCAAAGCCAATTCCACATTTGGCCACCTTTCCTTCCAGTTCTCTGCTGCCAATGACTGGAACGAATTGAAAAAATCACTGAAGCTGGAGACTCATATCTCCTCCACTAACTTTACGCATCAGCTGTCAGAGCAGCTTACAGATCATTGCACCTGTACATAGCCCATCTGTAAATAGCCCACCCAACTACCTCATCCCCATATTGTTATTTATTTTTTGCTCCTTTGCACATTCATCTTCTGCACATCTATCACTCCAGTGTTTTACCACTAAGGCCCATTTATTGCGTTACCTCTCTTATCCTGCTTCATTTGCACTCACTGTATATAGACTTTTTCTACAGTATTATTGATTGTATGTTTGTTTACTCCTATGGCCTATTTATTGCCTACCTCCTCATGCCTTTTGCACACACTGTATATAGACTTTCTTTTCTCTACTGTGTCATTGACTTGTTTGTGTCATTGGCTTGTTTATTGATTACTCCATGTGTAACTCTGTGTTGTTGTTTGTGTCACACTGCTTTGCTTTATCTTGGCCAGGTCTCAGTTGTAAATGAGAATGTGCTCTCAAATGGCCTACCTGGTTAAATAAAGGTGAAATAAATCAAATTTAAAACCCATTGTTTCTGGTTAGGAAATGTTTAATAGTCACAGTGGGTACAACATCTCTGATGCACTTGCTAATGAACTCGCTCACCGAGTCAGCATATACATCAATGTTGTGGTCTGAGTCTATCCAGAACATATCCCAGTCCACGTGATCAAAGCAATCCTGGAGCGTGGAATCCGATTGGTCAGACCAGCGTTGGACGGACCTGACGTTTCCTGTTTTTGTCTATACGCTGGGAGCAACAAAATGGAGTCAAGGTCAGATTTGCCAAAGGCAGGACGGTTGAAGGTTTTGTACGCATTGCGGAAGTTAGAGTAGCAATGATCCAGAGTGCTAGCAGCCCGTGTCGTGCATTTGATATGCTAATAGAATTTAGGAAGTCTCGTTCTCAGGTTAGCTTTGTTAAAATCCCCAGCTACAATAAATGTAGCCTCCAGATGTATGGTTTCCAGTTTACGTAGAGTCCAGTAAAGTTCTTTCATGGCTGATGAGGTTTCTTCTTGGGGGGGGTATACATGGTTGTGACTATAATCGAAGAGAATTCTCTTGGTAGATAATGCGGTCGGCATTTGATTGTAACCAATTCTAGGTCAGGTGAACAAAAGGACTTGAGTTTCTGTATGTTGTTATGATTAAACCATGAGTCTTTAATCATGAGGCATACACCCATTTCGCACTTCTTCTTACCAGAGAGATGTTTGTTTCTGTCGGCGCGATGCATTAAGAACCCGGTGGCTGTACCGACTCTATATCCCGAGTGAGCCATGTTAACGTGAAACAGAGTTTGTTACAATCTCTTGACTACATGATGTAATTTCAAATAAGCAAATGTGATGTTTTCTCTTTTTTTTGAAGTGGAGGACCTGTATAAGTGGACTGTATATGTTGAGGGTTTCCTTCATGTGTTCATCTCCAAGGGGGTTGTAGGGGCACAGATGACAGACAGATAGGATCCAGTTGGGGTGGTTAAACGCTGATTCACATGGAGCAGGAACAGCACAGTGTATGGGCTAAGGCACTAATGGCTTGACAATTGTTATAACCAAGAGTATGTACGATTCTGAAAGTAACATGACTTCACTAGTTTGACAATACAGCATTACAACATGACTGTGACTTCACTAGTTTGACAATGCAGCATTCATGGCTGGGACTTCACTAGTTTGGACAATGCAGCATTACAACATGGCTGTGACTTCACTAGTTTGGACAATGCAGCATTACAACATGGCTGGGACTTCACTAGTTTGGACAATGCAGCATTACAACATGGCTGGGACTTCACTAGTTTGGACAATGCAGCATTACAACATGGCTGTGACTTCACTAGTTTGGACAATACAGCATTACAACATGGCTGTGACTTCACTAGTTTGGACAATACAGCATTACAACATGGCTGTGACTTCACTAGTTTGGACAATACAGCATTACAACATGGCTGTCACTTCACTAGTTTGGACAATACAGCATTACAACATGTGACTTCACTGTTTGACAATACAGCATTACAACATGGCTGTCACTTCACTAGTTTGGACAATACAGCATTACAACATGGCTGTGACTTCACTAGTTTGACAAACAGCCTAACAACATTTGCTGTGACATCACCAATGCAAGATGAACGAGATGCTGCCACACAGCAGTAGAAGCAGCGGTAATAATCTGTTTTGGGGAAATGTGAAAACAAACGCCCTAACGGTCCCACTCATAGAGGTTGTATGTGGACACCTGCTTCTCCAACATCTCATTCCAAATCAATGGCATTAATATGGAATTGGTCCCCCTTGCTGCTATAACAGCCTCCACCCTTCTGGGAAGACTTTCCACTAGATGTTGGAACACTGCTTGCTTCAAAAGAGCTTTAGTGCGGTCGGCCACTGGGCGATTAGGCCTGGCTTCACAGTAGGCGTTCAATTCATACAAAATGTGTTCCAGGATGTTGAGGGCAGGGCTCTGTGCAGGTCAGTCAAGTTTTTCCACACCGATCTCGAACAAACCATTTCTCTATGGACCTCGTTGTGCACAGGGGCATTGTCATGCTGAAACCAGAAAGGGCCTTCCACTAAACTATTGCTACAAAATTGAAATCACAAAATCATCTAGAATGTCATTGTATGCAGTAGCGTTAAGACTTCCCTTTCACTGGAACTAAGGAGCCTGAAACATAAAAAAACAGCCCAGACCATTATTCCTCATCCACCAAACTTTACAGTTGGCACTATGCATTGGGGCAGGTAGCGTTCTCCTAGCATCAACCAAACTGCAGCTGTTTCAGTACAGCACAACAGGGAGAGGAGGGGGGAGAGGGGGGAAAGACAGAGGGTGGGGGAGAGAGACTACAGGGAGAGGGAGGGAGAGAGAGAGGGGAGTAGGGGGGAGACGGAGAGGGGGGGAGAGAGGGAGGGAGAGAGAGGGGGGAGAGAGAGGGAGGGAGAGAGGGAGGGAGAGAGAGAGGGAGGGGGAAAGACAGGGGGGGGGGAGAGAGGGTGTTTGCAGCTGTTTCAGTACAGCACTACAGGGAGAGAGGGGGAGAGCAGCTGTTTCAGTACAGCACTACAGTGGGGAGCAGCTGTTTCAGTACAGCACTACAGGAGAGGGGGAGCGGGAGCAGCTGTTTCAGTACAGCACTACTGTTTCAGTACAGCACTACAGGGAGAGAGGGGGAGAGCAGCTGTTTCAGTACACAGGGAGAGCAGCTGTTTCAGTAGAGCACTACAGGGGGAGAGGGAGAGCAGCTGTTTCAGTACAGCACTACAGGGGGAGAGGGGAGAGCAGCTGTTTCAGGGAGCACTACAGGGAGAGAGAGGGGGGAGCAGCTGTTTCAGTACAGCACTACAGGGAGAGAGGGGGAGAGCAGCTGTTTCAGTACAGCACTACAGGGGAGAGGGGGAGAGCAGCTGTTTCAGTACAGCACTACAGGGAGAGGGGAGGGAGGGGGAGCAGCTGTTTCAGTACAGCACTACAGGGAGAGAGGGGGAGCAGCTGTTTCAGTACAGCACTACAGGGAGAGAGGGGGAGAGCAGCTGTTTCAGTACAGGAGAGGGAGAGCAGCTGTTTCAGTACAGCACTACAGGGGAGAGGGGGAGAGCAGCTGTTTCAGTACAGCACTACAGGGAAAGAGGGAGAGAGCAGCTGTTTCAGTACAGCACTACAGGGAGAGAGGGGGAGAGCAGCTGTTTCAGTACAGCACTAGAGAGGGGAGAGCAGCTGTTTCAGTACAGCACTACAGGGGGAGAGGGGGAGAGCAGCTGTTTCAGTACAGCACTACAGTGAGAGAGAGCAGCACTACAGCAGCACTACAGGGAGAGAGAGGGGGAGCAGCTGTTTCAGTACAGCACTACAGGGAGAGGGGGAGCAGCTGTTTCAGTACAGCACTACAGGGAGGGGGGAGAGCAGGTACAGAGAGGGGGAGAGCAGCTGTTTCAGTACAGCACTAGGGGAGAGGGGAGAGCAGCTGTTTCAGTACAGCACTACAGGGAGAGAGGGGAGAGCAGCTGTTTCAGTACAGCACTACTGGGAGCGAGGGGGAGCAGCTGTTTCAGTACAGGGAGAGAGGGAGGGGGAGCAGCTGTTTCAGTACAGCACTACAGGGGGAGAGTTTCCAGTACAGCACTACAGGGAGAGAGCAGCTGTTTCAGTACAGCACTACAGGGAGAGGGGGAGCAGCTGTTTCAGTACAGCACTACAGGGAGAGAGGGGGGAGCAGCTGTTTCAGTACAGCACTACAGGGGGAGGGAGAGCTGTTTCAGTACAGCACTACATGGGGAGAGGGGGAGAGCAGCTGTTTCAGTACAGCACTACAGGGAGAGAGAGGGGGAGCAGCTGTTTCAGTACAGCACTACAGAGGGGAGCAGCTGTTTCAGTACAGCACTACAGGGAGAGAGGGGGAGCAGCTGTTTCAGTACAGCACTACAGGGAGAGAGGGGGAGCAGCTGTTTCAGTACAGCACTACAGGAGAGAGAGGGGAGCAGCTGTTTCAGTACAGCACTACAGGGGGGGGAGAGCAGCTGTTTCAGTACAGCACTACAGGGAGAGGGGGAGAGCAGCTGTTTCAGTACAGCACTACAGGGAGCACTACAGAGGGGAGAGCAGCTGTTTCAGTACAGCACTACAGGGAGAGCGAGGGGGAGCAGCTGTTTCAGTACAGCACTACAGGGAGTACAGCACTACAGGGAGAGAGAGGGAAAACTCCACTGGACTAGTCTCAATGTATGGAATCACTGTTGGGTAAACTTCTCCTTTAAAACATCATTGAGAAATAATGAATTGAAGTTGGAACATTTACACCTGCAATGACAACAAGCTCAGTCCGATGACACTGTGACAAACCGCCCCAGACCATGACAGACCCTCCACCTCCAAATCGATCCCGCTCCAGAGTACAGGCCTCGGTGTAACACATTAGAGACATTGTTGCCGGTGATGTCTGGTGAGGACCTGTCTTACAACAGGCCTACAAGACCTCAGTCCAGCCTCTCTCAGCCTACTGCGGACAGTCTGAGCACTGATGGAGAGATTGTCCGTTCCTGGTGTAACTCGGGCAGTTGTTGCCATCCTGTACCTGTCCCGCAGGTGTGATGTTCGGATGTACTGATCTTGTGCAGGTGTTGTTACACGTGGTCTGCCACTGCGAAGATGATCAGCTGTCCGTCCTGTCTCCCTGTAGTGCTGTCTGCCCTGGCCACATCTGCAGTCCTCATGCGTCCTTGCAGCCTAAGTCACATTCACGCAGATGAGCAGGGACCTTGGGCATCTTTCTTTTGGTGTTTTTCAGAGTCCGTAGAATTGCCTCTTTAGTGTCCTGAGTTTTCATAACTGTGACCTTAATTGTCTGCCATCTGTAAGCTGTTAGTGTCTTAATGACCGTTCAAATCAAATCAAATCAAATGTATTTATATAGCCCTTTGTACATCAGCTGATGTCTCAAAGTCCTGTACAGAAACCCAGCCTAAAACCCCAAACAGTAAGCAATGCAGGTGTAGAAGCATGGTGGCTAGGAAAAACTCCCTAGAAAGGCCAAAACCTAGGAAGAAACCTAGAGAGGAACCAGGCTATGTGGGGTGGCCAGTCCTCTTCTGGCTGTGCCGGGTGGAGATTATAACAGAACATGGCCAAGATGTTCATAAATTACCAGCATGGTCAAATGATAATAATCACAGGCAGAACAGTTAAAACTGGAGCAGCAACACGGCCAGGTGGACTGGGGACAGCAAGGAGTCATCATGTTAGGTAGTCCTGAGGCATGGTCCGGGGGCTCAGATCCTCCGAGAGAGATAAAGAAAGAGAGAATTAGAGAGAGCATACTTAAATTCAGACAGGACACCGGATAGGACAGGAGAAGTACTCCAGATATAACAAACTGACCCTAGGCCCCCGACATAAACTACTGCAGCATAAATAGAGGAGGCTGAGACAGGAGGGGTCAGGGAATACTGTGGCCCCATCCGATGACACCCCCGGACAGGGCCAAACAGGAAGGATATAACCCCACCCACTTTGCCAAAGCACAGCCCCCCACACCACTAGAGGGATATCTTCAACCACCAACTTACCATCCTGAGACAAGGCCGAGTATAGCCCACAAAGATCTCCGCCACGGCACAACTCAAGGGGGGGGCCAACCCAGACAGGAAGATCACATCAGTGACTCAATCCACTCAAGTGACGCACCCCTCCTAGGGACGGTATGAAAGAGCACCAGTAAGCCAGTGACTCAGCCCCTGTAATAGGATTAGAGGCAGAGAATCCCAGTGGAAAGAGGGGAACCGGCCAGGCAGAGACAGCAAGAGCAGTTCGTTGCTCCAGAGCCTTTCCGTTCACCTTCAAACTCCTGGGCCAGACTACACTCAATCATATGACCCACTGAAGAGATGAGTCTTCAGTAAAGACTTAAAGGTTGAGACCGAGTTTGCGTCTCTCACATGTGTCTCTCACAATGGTAGGCAGACCATTCCATAAAAATTGAGCTCTATAGGAGAAAGCCCTGCCACCAAGAAAGCCCTGTTCCACAGGTGCATGTTCATTAATCGTTTATGGTGCATTGAACAAGCATGGGAAACTGTATTTAAACCCTAATGAAGATCTGTGAAGTTATTTGGATTTTTACAAATTATCTTTGAAAGACAGGGTCCTGAAAAAGGGACATTTTTTTTTTGAGTTTACATGATGTTACACCATAGGAGCAGTTTGTATTGTTACACCATGTAGGAGCAGTTTGGACCTACTCAGTAATGTTACACCATGTAGGAGCAGTTTGGACCTACTCAGTACTGTTACACCGTGTAGGAGCAGTTTTTCAGTACTGTTACACCGTGTAGGAGCAGTTTGGACCTACTCAGTACTGTTACACCGTGTAGGAGCAGTTTGGACCTACTCAGTACTGTTACACCATGTAGGAGCAGTTTGGACCTACTCACTGTACTGTTACACCAGTGTTACAGGAGCAGTTTGGACCTACTCAGTACTGTTACACCGTGTAGGAGCAGTTTGGACCTACTCAGTACTGTTACACCGTGTAGGAGCAGTTTGGACCTACTGTTACACCGTGTAGGAGCAGTTTGGACCTACTCAGTACTGACCGAGCTGCCTTATTGGGATATTATCTGTTTGTTTGATGTATGGTAGGATGTTTTAAATTCTCACTCATTAGAGATATTCACTAATCAACACATGCTTCTCTATTATATAATGAAATAAATAAATAAAAATCTACTTTTTGTCTCAAAATAAAATAAACATTTCCCTTGACTGTTACCCTCCCACCCAGCAGATGGCGATGTGCCTTTTTCAGGCATTGCTGCCAGTGTGATGTATAATCTAATGGACGGGACGCTTCTACAACAACGGTGAGTTATCCACCTCTGTAGCTTTTAGCCAACATAGCCGAAAACATTGCAGCTCTTTAAACGTTTTCGGGGTATATTAGCCAGGGTGTTTTAAACACACTTATCGTATCTACTAGTTAGATACCCACTTCAATTTTATATTTACGTTGTTGTTAGCTAACTGGCTGAGTAAATTAGCAGTAGTGCTTGTCTAGTCACAAATGCTAACTAGCTATCTAGCTAACATCCCAACCATGAGCTCACGAAACGACTCCCCACTTCTAAAGAGGGGGTCTGCTGGACGGAGAAAGAAACTCTGGGGCTGAACATTGTCGTGAAAGAGGAGAAGGGAGAAGAGGATGTCACAGTAAAACAAGAAACAGAGGATGAGGTTGTTACAGTGAAAGAAGAAGAGAAAGGCGTTCAATTGAAAGAAGGTGAAGACGCGTTCAGAGTGAAAGAGGAGGATGTTACAGTAAAAGAAGAGGAAGAGAAAGAGGGGGAGGAGGGGAAGATGACTGTCACAGTGAAAGAAGAGGGAGAGAAAGAGGGGGAGGAGGGGGAGATGACTGTCACAGTGAAAGAAGAGGAAGAGAAATGAAGGGAGTGGGGGAGATTACTGTCACATTGGAGTGAGAAGAAGACAGGAGATCTGATTAACAACAGTGAGTAATATCTTTGTACAAATGAAGGAAAGTGGTTTTAAAGGGAGTTTACTGAAGTCACTAATAGTTCTGTACTGAGGAAGTTAAAGCTACAAGGAGACGGGGGAGATCAAAATTAAATCAAATGTGTTAGATTTTTCACAACATTTGTAAACATCTGAATATCTCTTTCTGTAGAGCTTTGCTTACATCACATTAAGTCAAAAATCAACTCATGTCTGACTTCAAATAATGAAGAGGACAGAATCAAGACAATGAAGGATAATTTTGATCTGGATGAAATGTATATATTACCAGAGAGGTTATTTAAAATCCTTAATAGTATTTTGACCCACCCGTGGATCAATCTTTCAGAAACCATTGATTTCAAAGCTAAGCAACACATACAACATACTATGCACAAGGACTTACAACCCCCGAGGAGCCTCCACTGGAAAGACACATCTGTTGGGTTGGTGACATGTGGTAGAGTGTGGAAAATGGAGTGCAGTCCATTTTATGTACTTAGACCTGTTGGGGGTTATTGCTATATGACAATATAAATCATTATGTAAGACCTGCCAGGTGGGGGTTATTGCTATATGACAATATAAATCATTATGGACTTAGACCTGCCAGGTGGGGGTTATTGCTATAGATATGACAATATAAATCATTATGGACTTAGAAGGTGGGGTTATTCTAAGGACAATATAAATCATTATCTTGACCTGCCAGGTGGGGGTTATTTGACAATATAAATCAATGACTTAAGCCAGGTGGGGGTTACTATATGACAATATAAATCATTAGACTTAGAAGGTGAGGTTATTGCTATATGACAATATAAATCATTATGGACTTAGACCTGCCAGGTGGGGGTTATTGCTATATGACAATATAAATCATTATATTAGACCTGCCAGGTGGAGGTTATTGCTATATGACAATAAATCATTATGTACTTAGACCTAGGTGGGGGTTATTGCTATAGGACAATATAAATCATTATGGACTTAGACCCCAGGTGGGGGTTATTGCTATATGACAATATAAATCATTATGGACTTAGAACCAGGTGGGGTTATTGCTATATGACAATATAAATCATTATGGACTTAGACCTACAGGTGGGGGTTATTGCTGATATGACAATATAAATCATTATGGACTTAGACCAAGGAGTATTGCTATATGATATGACAATATTAATCATTATGGACTTAGACCTGCCAGGTGGGGTTATTGCTATATGACAATATACATCATTATGGACTTAGACCACCATGGGGGTTGGCTATATGACAATATAAATCATTATGGACTTAGAGCCAGGTGGGGGTTATTGCTATATGACAATATAAATCATTATGGCCTTAGACCTACCAGGTGGGGGTTAGCTATATGACAATATAAATCATTATGGACTTAGACCTACCAGGTGGGGGTTATTGCTATATGACAATATAAATCATTATGGACTTGACCTACCAGGTGGGGGTTATTGCTATATGACAATATAAATCATTATGGCCTTAGACCTGCCAGGTGGGGTTATTGCTATATGACAATATAAATCATTATGGCCTTAGACCTGCCAGTCCATTTTATATACTTAGGTTATTGCTATATGACAATATAAATCATTATGGCCTTAGACCTGCCAGGTGGGGTTATTGACAATATAAATATATGACAATATAAATCATTATGGCCTTAGACCTGCCAGGTGGGGGTTATTGCTATATGATATGACAATATAAATCATTATGGCCTTAGACCTGCCAGGTGGGGGTTATTGCTATATGACAATATAAATCATTATGGACTTAGACCTACCAGGTGGGGGTTATTGCTATATGACAATATAAATCATTATGGACTTAGACCTACCAGGTGGGGTTATTGCTATATGACAATATAAATCATAAAAAGCTTGAAGTCACTCATGACAAATAAAGGGATATTCTGTTTCCATTCAATGTTATACACAATAAGCAGTTATATATTAATTCTATATACTTCAAATAAATTCTATTCAACATTCTATTCAATAACAACAACCAAAATATCTACTAAAATGTTCTTTCTGATATCTAAATGTCTCTAACCTGTCGTTAGTTCTATTTCTGAGGTTAAGAGACAAAAACACTGGTTGTTCATTCTATTGTTTTGGCCAATTCTGTTCATTCTATGTTTCTAGCCAATCACACTGGTTGTTCATTCTATAGTTTCTGGGCCAATCACACTGGTTGTTCATTCTATAGTTTCTGGCCAATCACACTGCCTGTTCATTCTATAGTTTCTAGCCAATCACACTGGTTGTTCATTCAAAACATAAATGCTTGCTATGCAGGCTGGCGAACATTCTTCTCCTTTGCTAGCTAGCCAACGAGAGCTAATAGTCACATCAACCTCTGCAGCTGGAATGAAACTAAACAAACTAGATGTATTGTTTTAGACTGTTTTTCTATTGATATTCTTTGTGTAATATAATAATATATTCATTATCCTGCAAGATGCTTGATTTCACCAGGCTGGTTTAGAAAGTTTGTCTCATCCGGTCACATCCATTCCCTATGGCAGGGCAGAGATCACGTTTCAAAATGTCAACGTTGTTGCTGTAGTGGCTTCAAACAACGTCCCAATATTCTAATTAGCCCCTTCTTTAGACCTTCACCAGGGACGTTTCAACACGTCTCCGTGTGTCCAAGAAAATGTCTTAAGATATATTTTATTGGTTGAACAAAATCACATTATACTAAAAAGTTAGTTAGTCTCGCAGTTATTTTGTTGTTAAATGGTAAAGAAAGCAATGTATCCTGGTAAACACAGACCAGTTCCCAGTTGGTAATGATGGTAAACACAGACCACCGAGTTGGTAATGAGTTCCCAGTTGATAATGATGGTAAACACAGACCAGTTCCCAGTTGATAATGATGGTAAACACAGACCAGTTCCCAGTTGGTAATGATGGTAAACACAGACCAGTTCCCAGTTGGTAATGATGGTAAACACAGACCAGTTCCCAGTTGGTAATGATGGTAAACACAGACCAGTTCCCAGTTGGTAATGATGGTAAACACAGACCAGTCCCAGTTGGTAATGATGGTAAACACAGACCAGTTCCCAGTTGGTAATGATGGTAAACACAGACCAGTTCCCAGTTGGTAATGATGGTAAACACAGATCAGTTCCCAGTTGGTAATAATGGTAATGGTGGTAAACACAGACCAGGTCCCAGTTGATAATGATGGTAAACACAGACCAGTTCCCAGTTGGTAATGATGGTAAACACAGACCAGTTCCCAGTTGGCAATGATGGTAAACACAGACCAGTTCCCAGTTGGTAATGATGGTAAACACAGACCAGTTCCCAGTTGGTAATGATGGTAAACACAGACCAGTTCCCAGTTGGTAATGATGGTAAACACAGACCAGTTCCCAGTTGGTAATGATGGTAAACACAGACCAGTTCCCAGTTGGTAATGATGGTAAACACAGACCAGTTCCCAGTTGGTAATGATGGTAAACACAGACCAGTTCCCAGTTGGTAATGATGGTAAACACAGACCAGTTCCCAGTTGGTAATGATGGTGTTCCCAGTTGATAATGATGGTAAACACAGACCAGTTCCCAGTTGATAATGATGGTAAACACAGACCAGTTCCCAGTTGGTTAATGATGGTAAACACAGACCCGGTCCCAGTTGGTAATGATGGTAACCAGATAATGATTAAACACAGACCAGTTCCCAGTTGGTAATGATTAACACAGACCGGTCCTAGTTGGTAATGATGGTAAACACAGACCAGTCCCAGTTTATATTGTAGGAGCGGCAGTTAGCCTAGTGGTTAGAGTGTTGGCCAGTAACCAGTAATATTAACTTAACCACCTTGCCCCTTATGTACCATTCTAGCCCCATCTTAACCTGTATGTACCATTCTTGCCCCATTCTAACTTAGCCCCTTATGTTCCATTCTAGTAGCAAACCAACAATTAGCCACTAGGTGTCGTTATAGTAATTTAAGAGATTACACGTAAATATATAAACATGTTCCGTACATTGCTGTTTAATGACGAGTCACCGAAATATGTTCTATACGTATATTTTCTTTTGCATACAAAATGTGTAACAGTTGGAGAGGCAACAGAGGGGATTGGTAAAGAATGTTGCTATTTGGCAAACCAAATGCTAGGCTGTAAGCATGGGGCAATAATGTCTCAATGAGTCTTTCTAGTGGACAATAGTTTATGAATTGCCTGGCAGGGCTGTGGGACAGTGGATGTGTAGAAATAATTCAAATGGAACTGTTAACAGCCATTAGCCGGGATTAACGTGAATAACTAACAGCTATCAACCAATCAGCATTCAGGATCCAAATGTTGTGTTTCATAATGAGGGATCTAGTCTGGATTAAACCTCATAGGAAAACAGTTGTATAATGGAGTTTTCATTCGGTCTCTCTGTTTAACTAAATACTTTGTTTGTCTTTGGCAGGAGAGAGACCAGACTCTCCATCTGACAGCAGAAAGAGTCCTTCAGGGGAACCAGACCCTGAGACGTCCAAGCCAGCGATGCGACACCATTGCTCCCAGTGTAATATGAGTTTTAAGTGGTTATGGAAGCTGAAAGAGCATGAAAGGAAACACACTGGAGAAAAGCCCTTCCAATGCTCCCAGTGTGGCAATAGATTCTCACGAGCACATGACCTAAAATCACATGAGAGGACACACACAGGTGAAAAACCACACAATTGCTCACAGTGTGGAAAGCTTTTTTCCCATTTAGGGAACCTGAACAAACATAAGCGAATACACTCTGGAGAAAAGCCTTACCCCTGTTCCCATTGTGGAAAGAATTTTAGGTCTTCAGATAACCTGAAAGCGCATGAGAGGACACACACAGGAGAAAACCTTTACCATTGCTCCCTTTGTGGAAAGGATTTTACCAAGTTAAGGAACCTAAAAGAGCATGAGAGGAAACACACAGGAGAAAAGCCTTACGAATGCTCCCAGTGTGGAAAGAGTTTTTCCCATATAGGGAACCTGAACAAACATAAGAGAGTACACTCTGGAGAGAAGCCTTACCCCTGTTCCCATTGTGGAAAGAATTTTAGGTCTTCTGATAACCTGAAAGCGCATGAAAGGACACACACAGGGGAAAAACCTTACCATTGCGCCCTGTGTGGAAAGGATTTTACCAAGTTAGGGAACCTAAAAGAGCATGAGAGGAAACACACAGGAGAAAAGCCTTACCACTGCTCCCTGTGTGGAGATAGATTTTCAAGGTCACTATACCTTAAAACACACGAGAGGACACATACAGGAGAAAAGCCTTACCACTGCTCCAATTGTGGAAAGAGATTTTCAACATCATCGGACCTAAAAAAGCACCAGAGGACACACACAAGGGAGAAATCTTACCATTGCTCTCAATGTGGAAATAGTTTCTTACGATCACATGACCTAAAATCGCATGAGCTGACACACACAGGGAAAAACCACATAGTTGCTCCCAGTGTGGAAAGTGTTTTTTGTATTTAGGGAACCTGAACAAACATAAGAAAATACACTCTGGAGAGAAGCCTTACCCTGTTCCCATTGTGGAAAATTCTTTAGGTCATTAGATAACATGAAGGAGCATGAGAGGACACACACAGGGGAGAAGCTTTACCATTGTGCCCTGTGTGGAAAGAGATATTCACGATCACATGACCTAAAATTACATAAAAGGAAACACGCAGGGGAAGAAAATGCACAATCACACACACAGGGGATAAACCACACAGTTGGTCCCAGTGAGGAAAGAATTTAACGCAGTTAGAGAACCTCTTCCCATTGAGGAAATACATTGTCCCAGTCACATGACCTAAAATCACATCAAACCAAACTATATTTTATACAGCACCTTTCAGACATGGAATGCAACACAATGGGCTTGAAAAACTGAAATATATACGATTCAACAAACATAGATGATATTGTTTTTAACTAAACATTAACAATAAAAACGGCACAACTAAAAAGCACGCTGAGGAAAAGAAAAGCTAAAAATTTATTTTAAAATCTCTTTTTAGAAATGTACACAGTTTCAGCTCCCCTCAGGTTCTCTGCCAGGCTAGTCCAGAGTCTGGGGGTATAGTAACTAAAGGCTGCCTCTCCATGCCTCTTGGTCCCCCTCAGGTTCTCTGGTTCTCTGGCAGAGCTGGGGGCATAGTAACTAAAGGCTGCCTCTCCATGCCTCTTGATCCCCTCAGGTTCTCTGACAGACTATACTATACTATATACTAGTATACTATTCCAGAGTCTGGCCCCCCTGGTATAGTATAATAAAGGCTGCCTCTCCATGCCTCTTGGTCCCCCTCAGGTTCTCTTCCAGACTATACTGGGGCTAGTATATAACTAAAGGCTGCCTCTCCATGCCTCTTGGTCCCCCTCAGGTTCTCTGCAGACTATACTATACTATTCCAGAGGCTGGGGCATAGTAACTAAAGGCTGCCTCTCCATGCCTCTTGGTCCCCCTCAGGTTCTCTGGCAGACTATACTATATACTATTCCAGAGTCTGGGGCATAGTAACTAAAGGCTGCCTCTCCATGCCTCTTGGCCCCCCTCAGGTTCTCTGATTCCAGAGGCTGGGGCATGATAACTAAGGCTGCCTCTCCATGCCTCTTGATCCCCTCTGGGTTCTCTGACAGACTAGTAACTAAATCCACTATTCCTCAGGTTCTCTAGGCTGCCTCTCCATGTCTTGATCCCCCTCAGGTTCTCTAGCAGGCTAGTCCAGAGGTCTGGGGTATAGTAACTAAAGGGCTGCCTCTCCATGCCTCTTGGTCCCCCTCAGGTTCTCTAGCAGGCTAGTCAGAGTCTGGGGGTATAGTATAACTAAAGGCTGCCTCTCCATGCCTCCTGGTCCCCTCAGGTTCTCTAGCAGGCTAGTCCAGAGTCTGGGGGTATAGTAATAAAGGCTGCCTCTCCATGCCTCTTGGTCCCCTCAGGTTCTCTGTGAGCTGGTCCAGAGTTGTCTCTTCAGACCAGAGACTGCTTTTTATTATTGATGAATATTGAAATGACCTCTGGAGGTACATTTAAAATTATCCCCAAACAATAAGGGGATTTGCTGAACCTATATTGAAAGTGAAATATTCAGTTATAATGATTTTGTCTTAGTTAAGAATAAATTGTCATCCAGTAAATATTGGTATTGGATTAAAATGTCCAAAATGTAAACTTTAATAAACAATAAATTGTATTCCGGTAAACTTTGATTAAAATGTCCAATATCCCTGTCCACATGGAAATTCTATAAGAATTATGTGAAGGCCAATTCGACGACGGGCTGATCACATTCTTTTAGGTGGTTTTTAATCTCTAAATATCCACTATTCCTAATGAGTCCATAATATTTTTGATAATTAATATCATCACACCTTTTGAGTTCCGTGACAGAACATTATTTCACCAACCCCATTTCCTTTTTCCTCGCAACGTCATCTCAGGATGTAGATGGAGTTACCTGTAAATAGTAGATGATATATTCCTTTTCTTTCAGCCACATAAAGACTGATCTTTTCCTATAATCTTTTAAACCGTTACAATTCTAACCGGCTATACTTATTGTAGCCCTTACTGTAACTAGATATTATTCTCAGTCTAAATGGACCATAATTAGTGCTTGTTAAGTTACTGCCATAAGAGGTATTATGAAGGGCAAAAAATAGAGATTTCAAATGTCTGATGTTTAGAATTCAAGAAACGGGTTCTAACAACATTTGTTTGGTTCTGTTTGCCTGTGAGCCAATGCCACAGATGTTAGAACACGTAGTCAAGATATTACGTGTGTAGTAGATCTGAGTAGATTGATGTGTATGGTCGTGGATGTGATTTAGTGAGTGTGTGTACGATGTCTGGATTAGAGTAAGACTGTAATGTGTGATGTCTGAAATAAAGAATAACCCAGACAGTTTGCATGGTTGAGTGTCGTGTGTGTGTGTGTGTGTGTGTGTGTGTGTGTGTGTGTGTGTGTGTGTGTGTGTGTGTGTGTGTGTGTGTGTGTGTTACATGGAGTATAGCCTTAATATTCAGGATGATGATTGTAATCCGTGTCGTATCAACATTATAGTTACAATAAACTTCATTTTCATAGAAAAACACATGCCAGCAATTCCATGGTAATTGACATTTCACATAATGATGAAAGAGTCCTTGCATTACTATAGAGACGGATTCACTACAGTACAAATGTATCCCGTACATTGTTGTTATTCCCCAACGGCCCTGTTCTGATATCTTCCCATTGCTTGTTATAAATATAGATAAACATGTAGACCAAGACAACGGCCCTGTTCTGATGTCTTCCTGCTTGTTGTAAACATAGATAAACATGTAGACCAAGACAACGGCCCTGTTCTGATGTCTTCCTGCTTGTTGTAAACATAGATAAACATGTAGACCAAGACAACGGCCCTGTTCCGATGTCTTCCTGCTTGTTTTAAACATAGATAAACATGTAGACCAAGACAACGGCCCTGTTCTGATGTCTTCCTGCTTGTTGTAAACATAGATAAACATGTAGACCAAGACAACGGCCCTGTTCCGATGTCTTCCT
>NW_027004074.1:0-5119 GCF_036934945.1 Oncorhynchus masou masou
TGAACTTGAGTGAAGACCCAAACGCGGTTTTAACAGAAAACAGAGTTCTTTAATGAAAAACAGGAATGGCATAAATCCTCTTCCAACGTAGTCAATGGAACAAAAGAACGTAGTATAATGCAGGATGCACCTGCCATGCAGACTCCGACAGGACAGGACAAGGTGGAAGCAAACGAGACGACAGCTTGCTTCTGGCATCAAAAAACACAAACAAGAATCAGACACTGAAAGTAGCAGGAACAGAGAAAGAAATAGAGACCTAATCAGAGGGGGAAGAGAGAACAGGTGGGGAAAGAGAGAATGAGCTAGTTAGGGGAAATGTAGAACAGCTGAAGGATGAGAGACAGAGAAGGTAACCTAAAAAGACCAGCAGAGAGAGAGAATGAAGAGAAAGGACAGGAACAGACATAACAAGACATGACAGTACCCCCCCACTCACCGAGCGCCTCCTGGCGCACTCGAGGAGGAAACCTGGCGGCAACGGAGGAAATCATCGATCAGCGAACGGTCCAGCACGTCCCGAGAGGGAACCCAACTCCTCTCCTCAGGACCGTACCCCTCCCAATCCACTAGGTACTGATGACCACGGCCCCGAGGGCGCATGTCCAAAATCTTACGAACCCTGTAGATGGGTGCGCCCTCGACAAGGATGGGGGGAGGGACGAGCGGGGGCGCGAAGAACGGGCTTAACACAGGAGACATGGAAGACCGGGTGAACGCGACGAAGATAGCGCGGAGAAGAAGTCGCACTGCGACAGGATTAATGACCTGGGAAATACGGAACGGACCAATGAACCGCGGGGCCAACTTGCGAGAAGCTGTCTTAAGGGGAAGGTTCTGAGTGGAGAGCCATACTCTCTGACCGCAACAATATCTAGGACTCTTGGTCCTACGCTTATTAGCGGCCCTCACAGTCTGCGCCCTATTACGGCAAAGTGCCGACCTGACCCCCTTCCAGGTGCGCTCGCAACGCTGGACAAAAGCCTGAGCGGAGGGGACGCAGGACTCGGCGAGCTGAGAAGAGAACAGCGGAGGCTGGTACCCGAGGCTACACTGAAAAGGGGATAGACCGGTAGCAGACGAGGAAGCGAGTTGTGGGCGTACTCTGCCCAGGGAGCTGTTCTGACCAAGACGCAGGGTTACGAAAAGAAAGACTGCGTAAAATGCGACCAACAGTCTGATTGGCCCGTTCGGCTTGACCGTTAGACTGGGGATGAAAGCCGGACGAGAGACTGACGGAAGCCCCAATCAAACGGCAAAACTCCCTCCAAAATTGAGACGTGAACTGCGGGCCTCTGTCGGAAACGACGTCAGACGGAAGGCCATGAATTCGGAAAACATTCTCGATAATGATCTGAGCCGTCTCCTTAGCAGAAGGGAGCTTATCGAGAGGAATGAAATGAGCCGCCTTAGAGAATCTATCGACAACCGTAAGAATAACTGTCTTCCCCGCTGATGAAGGCAGTCCGGTGATAAAATCTAAAGCGATGTGAGACCACGGTCGAGAGGGAATGGGAAGCGGTCTGAGACGGCCGGCAGGAGGAGAGTTCCCAGATTTAGTCTGCGCGCAGACCGAACAAGCGGCGACAAATCGACGCGCGTCACGTTCCCGAGTGGGCCACCAGAAACGCTGGCGAATGGAAGCGAGCGTACCCCGAACGCCGGGGTGGCCGGCTAACTTGGCAGAGTGGGCCCACTGAAGAACGGCCGGACGAGTAGGAACGGGAACGAACAGAAGGTTCCTAGGACAAGCTCGCGGCGACGGAGTGTGAGCGAGTGCTTGCTTTACCTGCCTCTCAATTCCCCAGACAGTCAACCCGACAACACGCCCCTCAGGGAGAATCCCATCGGGGTCGGTGGAGACCTCAGAAGAACTGAAGAGACGAGATAAAGCATCAGGTTTGGTGTTTTTGAGCCCGGACGATAAGAAATAACAAACTCGAAACGAGCGAAAAACAGAGCCCAACGAGCCTGACGCGCATTAAGTCGTTTGGCTGAACGGATGTACTCAAGGTTCCTATGGTCAGTCCAAACGACAAAAGGAACAGTCGCCCCCTCCAACCACTGTCGCCATTCGCCTAGGGCTAAGCGGATGGCGAGCAGTTCGCGATTACCAACATCATAGTTACGTTCTGACGGCGATAAGCGATGAGAGAAAAACGCGCAAGGATGGACCTTGCCGTCAGAGAGAGAGCGCTGAGAAAGAATGGCTCCCACGCCCACCTCTGACGCGTCAACCTCAACAACAAACTGTCTAGAGATGTCAGGTGTAACAAGAATAGGTGCGGATGTAAAACGATTCTTAAGAAGATCAAAAGCTCCCTGGGCGGAAACGGACCACTTAAAGCACGTCTTAACAGAAGTAAGGGCTGTGAGAGGAGCTGCCACCTGACCGAAATTACGGATGAAACGACGGTAGAAGTTAGCGAAGCCCAGAAAGCGCTGCAGCTCGACGCGTGACTTAGGAACGGGCCAATCAATGACAGCCTGGACCTTAGCGGGATCCATCTTAATGCCCTCAGCGGAAATAACGGAACCGAGAAAAGGGACAGAGGCGGCATGAAAAGTGCACTTCTCAGCCTTCACATAAAGACAGTTCTCCAAAAGGCGCTGGAGGACGCGTCGCACGTGCTGAACATGAATCGAGAGAGACGGTGAAAAAATCAGGATATCATCCATGTAAACGAAAACAAAAATGTTCAGCATGTCTCTCAGGACGTCGTTAACTAGTGCCTGAAAGACAGCTGGAGCGTTAACGAGGCCGAAAGGAAGAACCCGGTATTCAAAGTGCCCTAACGGAGTGTTAAACGCCGTCTTCCACTCGTCCCCCTCCCTGATGCGCACGAGATGGTAGGCGTTACGAAGGTCCAATTTGGTGAAAAACCTGGCTCCCTGCAGGATCTCGAAGGCTGAAGACATAAGAGGAAGCGGATAACGATTCTTAACTGTTATGTCATTCAGCCCTCGATAATCCACGCATGGGCGCAGGGACCCGTCCTTCTTCTGAACAAAAAGAACCCCGCGCCGGCGGGGAGGAGGAGGAGACTATGGTACCGGCGTCGAGCGAAACCGACAAATAATCCTCGAGAGCCTTACGTTCGGGAGCCGACAGAGAGTATAATCTACCCCCGGGGGAGTAGTTCCCGGAAGGAGATCAATACTACAGTCATGCGACCGGTGTGGAGGGAGAGAAGTGGCCTTGGAACTGACTGAACACCGTGCGCAGATCGTGATACTCCTCCGGCACCCCTGTCAAATCGCCAGGCTCCTCCTGGTGAAGAAGACAGAGGAAACAGGAGGGATAGCAGACATTAAACAGGTTACATGACAAGAAACATTCCAGGATAGGATAGTATTACTAGACCAATTAATAGAAGGGTTATGGCGCACTAGCCAGGGATGACCCAAAACAACAGGTGTAAAAGGTGAACGAAAAATTAAAAGAAATGGTTTCGCTATGATTACCAGAGACAGTGAGGGTTAAAGGCAGTGTCTCACGCTGAATCTTGGGGAGAGAACTACCATCTAAAGCGAACAAGGCCCTGGGCTCCCTAACTGTCTGAGAGGAATGTCATGTTCCCGAGCCCAGGTCTCGTCCATAAAACAGCCCTCCGCCCCAGAGTCTATCAAGGCACTGCAGGAAGCAGATGAACCGGGCCAGCGGAGATGGACCGGAAAGGTAGTGCGTGATCCAGAAGGAGAGGCCTGAGTAGTTGCGCTCACCAGTAGCCCTCCTCTTACTGATGAGCTCTGGCTCTTACTGGACATGAGGTGACAAAATGACCAGCGGAGCCGCAGTAGAGACAGAGGCGATTGGTGATTCTCCGTTCCCTCTCCTTGGCCGAGATGCGAATACCCCCCAGCTGCATAGGCTCAGCATCCGAGCCGGCGGGGGAGGGTGGCAGTGATGCGGCAGGTGGCAGTGATGTGGAGAGGGAGCAACGGAGAACGTGAGCTCCTTTCCACGAGCTCGGCGACGAAGATCAAACCGTCGCTCTATGCGAATAGCGAGAGCTATTAAGGAGTCCAGACTGGAAGGAACCTCCCGGGAGAGGATCTCATCCTTAACCTCGACGTGGAGACCCTCCAGAAAACGAGCGAGCAAAGCCGGCTCGTTCCAGTCACTAGAGGCAGCGAGAGTGCGAAACTCAATAGAATAATCCGTTATGGATCTATTCCCCTGACATAGGGAAGACAGGGCCCTGGAAGCCTCCTCGCCAAAAACAGAACGGTCAAAAACCCGTATCATCTCCTCCTTAAAGTCCTGATACTGGTTAATACACTCAGCCCTCGCCTCCCAGACTGCCGTGCCCCACTCACGCGCCCGTCCGGTAAGGAGAGAAATGACGTAGGCGTGCGGGCTGCGCTCCTGGAGTAAGTGTTGGGCTGGAGAGAGAACACCACATCACACTGAGTGAGGAATGAGCGGCACTCAGTGGGCTCCCCAGAGTAACACGGCGGGTTGTTGATCCTGGGCTCCGGAGACTCGGAAACCCTGGAAGTGGGCGGTGGATCGAGGTGGAGTTGGTGAACCCGTCTTGTGAGGTCGGAGACTTGGACGGCCAGGGTCTCAACGGCATGTTGAGCAGCAGACAATTCCTCCTCGTGTCTGCCTAGCATCGCTCCCTGGATCTCGACGGCGGAGTGAAAAGGGTCCGGAGCCGCTGGGTCCATTCTTGGTCTGATTCTTCTGTTATGAACTTGAGTGAAGACCCAAACGCGGTTTTAACAGAAAACAGAGTTCTTTAATAAAAAACAGGAATGGCATAAATCCTCTTCCAACGTAGTCAATGGAACAAAAGAACGTAGTATAATGCAGGTTGCACCTGCCATGCAGACTCCGACAGGACAGGACAAGGTGGAAGCAAACGAGACGACAGCTTGCTTCTGGCATCAAAAAACACAAACAAGAATCAGACACTGAAAGTAGCAGGAACAGAGAAAGAAATAGAGACCTAATCAGAGGGGGAAGAGAGAACAGGTGGGGAAAGAGAGAATGAGCTAGTTAGGGGAAATGTAGAACAGCTGAGGGATGAGAGACAGAGAAGGTAACCTAAAAAGACCAGCAGAGAGAGAGAATGAAGAGAAAGGACAGGAACAGACATAACAAGACATGACA
>NW_027004075.1:0-5119 GCF_036934945.1 Oncorhynchus masou masou
CTGTCATGTCTTGTTATGTCTGTTCCTGTCCTTTCTCTTCACTCTGTCTCTCTCTGCTGGTCTTTTTAGGTTACCTTCTCTGTCTCTCATTCTTCAGCTGTTCTACATCTCCCCTAACTAGCTCATTCACTCTTTCACACCTGTTCTCTCTTCCCCCTCTGATTAGGTCTCTATTTCTCTCTCTGTTCCTGCTACTTTCAGTGTCTGATTCTTGTTTGTGTTTTTGATGCCAGAAGCAAGCTGTCGTCTCGTTTGCTTCCACCTTGTCCTATCCTGTCGGAGTCTGCCTGGCAGGTGCATCCTGCACTATACTACGTTCTTTTTGTTCCATTGTCAACGTTGGAAGAGGATTTATGCCATTCCTGTTTTCATTAAAGAACTCTGTTTTCTGTTAAAACCGCTTTTGGGTCTTCACTCAAGTACATAACAGAAGAATCAGACCAAGAATGGACCCAGCGGCTCCGGACCCTTTTCACTCCGCCGTCGAGATCCAGGGAGCGATGCTAGGCAGACACGAGAGGAATTGTCTGCTGCTCGACATGCCGTTGAGACTGTGGCCGTCAAGTCTCCGACCTCACAAGACAGGTTCACCAACTCCACCTCGATCCATAGCCCACTTCAGGGTTTCCGAGTCTCCGGGCCCAGGATCAACAACCCGCCCTGTTACTCTGGGGGAGCCCACTGAGTGCCGCTCATTCCTCACTCAGTGTGATGTGGTGTTCTCTCTCCAGCCCAACACTTACTCCAGGAGCGCAGCCACGCCATCGCCTACGTCATTTTCTCTCCTTACCGGACGGGCGCGTGAGTGGGGCACGGCAATCTGGGGCGAGGGGCTGAGTGTATTAACCAGTTTCAGGACTTTAAGGAGGAGATGATACGGGTTTTGACCGTTCTGTTTTTAAGGAGGAGGCTTCCCAGGGCCCTGTCTTCCCTATGTCAGGGAATCGATCCACCAACGGATTATTCTGTGAGTTTCGCACTCTCGCTGCCTCAAGTGACTGGAGCGAGCCGGCTTTGCTACGCTCGTTTTTTCTGGAGAAGTCTCCTCGTCGAGGTTAAGGATGAATCCTCTCCCGGGAGGTTCCTTCCAGTCTGGACTCCTTAATAGCCCTCGCTATTCGCAAACGTATTTGATCTTCGTCGCCGAGAGCTCGTGGAAAGGAAACTCAACGTTCTCCGTTGCTCCCCTCTCCACATCCTGCCACCTGCCGCATCACTGCCACCCTCCTCCGCGGCTCGGATGCTGAGCCTATGCAGCTACAGGGTATCCGCATCTCGGCCAAGGAGAAGGAACGGAGAATCACCAATCGCCTCTGTCTCTACTGCGGCTCCGCTGGTCATTTGTCACCTCATGTCCAGTAAAAGCCAGAGCTCATCAGTAAGGGAGGGCTACTGGTGAGCGCAACTACTCAGGCCTCTCCTTCTGGATCACGCACTACCTTTCCGGTCCATCTCCGCTGGCCCGGTTCATCTGCTTCCTGCAGTGCCTTGATAGACTCTGAGGCGGAGGGCTGTTTTATGGACCGAGACCTGGGCTCGGGAACATGACATTCCTCTCAGACAGTTAGGGAGGCCACGGCCTTGTTCGCTTTAGATGGTAGTTCTCTCCCCAAGATTCAGCGTGAGACGCTGCCTTTAACCCTCACTGTCTCTGGTAATCATAGCGAAACCATTTCTTTTTTAATTTTTCGTTCACCTTTTACACCTGTTGTTTTGGGTCATCCCTGGCTAGTGCGCCATAACCCTTCTATTAATTGGTCTAGTAATACTATCCTATCCTGGAATGTTTCTTGTCATGTGACCTGTTTAATGTCTGCTATCCCTCCTGTTTCCTCTGTCTCTTCTTCACAGGAGGAGCCTGGCGATTTGACAGGGGTGCCGGAGGAGTATCACGATCTGCGCACGGTGTTCAGTCGTTCCAAGGCCACTTCTCTCCCTCCACACCCGGTCGTATGACTGTAGTATTGATCTCCTTCCGGGAACTACTCCCCCGGGGGTGGATTATACTCTCTGTCGGCTCCCCGAACGTAAGGCTCTCGAGGATTATTTGTCGGTTCGCTCGGCGCGGTACCATAGTCTCCTCCTCCTCTCCCGCGGATGGGGTTTTTTGTTCAGAAGAAGGACGGGTCCCTGCGCCCATCGTGGATTATCAGGCTGAATGACATAACAGTTAAGAATCGTTATCAAGCTTCCTCTTATGTCTTCAGCTTGAGGATCCTGCAGAGGAGCCAGGTTTTTTCACCAAGTGTGGACCTTCGTAACGCCTACCATCTCGTGCGCATCAGGGAGGGCCCAGTGGGAAGTGGCGTTTAGCCTCCGTTAGGGCACTTTGAATACCGGGTTCTTCCTTTCGGCCTCGTTAACTTGCTCCAGCTGTCTTTCAGGCACTAGTTAACGGCGTCCTGAAGACATGCTGAACATTTTTGTTTTCGTTTACATAGATGATATCCTGATTTTTCACCGTCTCTCTCGATTCATATTTCAGCACGTGCGACGTCCTCCAGCGCCTTTTGGAGAACTGTCTTTATGTGAAGGCTGAGAAAGTGCACTTTTCATGCCGCCTCTGTCCCTTTTCTCGGTTCCGTTATTTCCGCTGAGGGCATTAAGATGGATCCCGCTAAGGTCCAGGCTGTCATTGATTGGCCCCGTTCCTAAGTCACGCGTCGAGGCTGCAGCGCTTTCTGGGCTTCGCTAATTTCTATCGTCGTTCATCCGTAATTTCGGTCAGGTGGCAGCTCCCTCCACAGCCCTTACTTCTGTTAAGACGTGCTTCAGTGGTCCGTTTCCCGCCCAGGGAGCTTTTGATCTTCTTAAGAATCGTTTTACATCCGCACCTATTCTTGTTACCTGACATCTCTAGTCAGTTTGTTGTTGAGTTGGCCTCGGTCAGAGGTGGGCGTGGGAGCCATTCTTTCTCAACGCTCTCTCTCTGACGGCAAGGTCCATCCTTGCGCGTTTTTTCTCTCATCGCTTATCGCCGTCAGAACGTAACTATGATGTTGGTAATCGCGAACTGCTCGCCATCCGCTTAGCCCTAGGCGAATGGCGACAGTGGTTGGAGGGCGACCGTTCCTTTTGTCGTTTGGACTGACCATAGGAACCTTGAGTACATCCGTTCAGCCAAACGACTTAATGCGCGTCAGGCTCGTTGGGCTCTGTTTTTCGCTCGTTTCGAGTTTGTTATTTCTTATCGTCCGGGCTCAAAAAACACCAAGCCTGATGCTTTATCTCGTCTCTTCAGTTCTTCTGAGGTCTCCACCGACCCCGAGGGGATTCTCCCTGAAGGGCGTGTTGTCGGGTTGACTGTCTGGGGAATTGAGAGGCAGGTAAAGCAAGCACTCGCTCACACTCCGTCGCCGCGAGCTTGTCCTAGGAACCTTCTGTTCGTTCCCGTTCCTACTCGTCCGGCCGTTCTTCAGTGGGCCCACTCTGCCAAGTTAGCCGGCCACCCCGAGCGTTCGGGGTACGCTCGCTTCCATTCGCCAGCGTTTCTGGTGGCCCACTCGGGAACGTGACGCGCGTCGATTTGTCGCCGCTTGTTCGGTCTGCGCGCAGACTAAATCTGGGAACTCTCCTCCTGCCGGCCGTCTCAGACCGCTTCCCATTCCCTCTCGACCGTGGTCTCACATCGCTTTAGATTTCATCACCGGACTGCCTTCATCAGCGGGGAAGACAGTTATTCTTACGGTTGTCGATAGATTCTCTAAGGCGGCTCATTTCATTCCTCTCGCTAAGCTCCCTTCTGCTAAGGAGACGGCTCAGATCATTATCGAGAATGTTTTCCGAATTCATGGCCTTCCGTCTGACGTCGTTTCCGACAGAGGCCCGCAGTTCACGTCTCAATTTTGGAGGGAGTTTTGCCGTTTGATTGGGGCTTCCGTCAGTCTCTCGTCCGGCTTTCATCCCCAGTCTAACGGTCAAGCCGAACGGGCCAATCAGACTGTTGGTCGCATTTTACGCAGTCTTTCTTTTCGTAACCCTGCGTCTTGGTCAGAACAGCTCCCCTGGGCAGAGTACGCCCACAACTCGCTTCCCTCGTCTGCTACCGGTCTATCTCCTTTTCAGAGTAGCCTCGGGTACCAGCCTCCGCTGTTCTCATCTCAGCTCGCCGAGTCCTGCGTCCCCTCCGCTCAGGCTTTTGTCCAGCGTTGCGCGCACCTGGAAGGGGGTCAGGTCGGCACTTTGCCGTAATAGGGCGCAGACTGTGAGGGCCGCTAATAGCGTAGGACCAAGAGTCCTAGATATTGTTGCGGTCAGAGAGTATGGCTCTCCACTCAGAACCTTCCCCTTAAGACAGCTTCTCGCAAGTTGGCCCCGCGGTTCATTGGTCCGTTCCGTATTTCCCAGGTCATTAATCCTGTCGCAGTGCGACTTCTTCTCCAGCGCTATCTTCGTCGCGTTCACCCGGTCTTCCATGTCTCCTGTGTTAAGCCCGTTCTTCGCGCCCCGCTCGTCCCTCCCCCCATCCTTGTCGAGGCGCACCCATCTACAGGGTTCGTAAGATTTTGGACATGCGCCCTCGGGGCCGTGGTCATCAGTACCTAGTGGATTGGGAGGGGTACGGTCCTGAGGAGAGGAGTTGGGTTCCCTCTCGGGACGTGCTGGACCGTTCGCTGATCGATGATTTCCTCCGTTGCCGCCAGGTTTCCTCCTCGAGTGCGCCAGGAGGCGCTCGGTGAGTGGGGGGTACTGTCATGTCTTGTTATGTCTGTTCCTGTCCTTTCTCTTCACTCTGTCTCTCTCTGCTGGTCTTTTTAGGTTACCTTCTCTGTCTCTCATTCTTCAGCTGTTCTACATCTCCCCTAACTAGCTCATTCACTCTTTCACACCTGTTCTCTCTTCCCCCTCTGATTAGGTCTCTATTTCTCTCTCTGTTCCTGCTACTTTCAGTGTCTGATTCTTGTTTGTGTTTTTGATGCCAGAAGCAAGCTGTCGTCTCGTTTGCTTCCACCTTGTCCTATCCTGTCGGAGTCTGCCTGGCAGGTGCATCCTGCACTATACTACGTTCTTTTTGTTCCATTGTCAACGTTGGAAGAGGATTTATGCCATTCCTGTTTTTCATTAAAGAACTCTGTTTTCTGTTAAAACCGCTTTTGGGTCTTCACTCAAGTACATAACA
>NW_027004076.1:0-5119 GCF_036934945.1 Oncorhynchus masou masou
TGTCATGTCTTGTTATGTCTGTTCCTGTCCTTTCTCTTCACTCCTCTCTCTGCTGGTCTTTTTAGGTTACCTTCTCTGTCTCTCATTCTTCAGCTGTTCTACATCTCCTCTAACTAGCTCATTCACTCTTTCACCTGTTCTCTCTTCCCTCTGATGAATTCTCATTTCTTTCTCTGTTCCTGCTACTTTCAGTGTCTGATTCTTGTTTGTGTTTTTTGATGCCAGAAGCAAGCTGTCGTCTCGTTTGCTCTGCACTACCTATCCTGTCGGGTCTGCCTGGCAGGTGCCACCTGCACTATACTAACGTTCTTTGTTCCGCTGACAACGTTGGAAGAGGATTTATGCCATTCCTGTTTTTTCATTAAAGAACTCTGTTTTCTGTTAAAACCGCTTGGGTCTTCACCAAGTTCATAACAGAAGAATCAGACCAAGAATGGACCCAGCGGCTCCGACCCTTTTCACTCCGCCGTCGAGATCCAGGGAGCGATGCTAGGCAGACACGAGGAGGAATTGTCTGCTGCTCGACATGCCGCTGAGACCCTGGCCGTCCAAGTTCCGACCTCACAAGACAGGTTCACCAACTCCACCTCGATCCACCGCCCACTTCCAGGGTTTCCGAGTCTCCGGAGCCCAGATCAACAACCCGCCGTGTTACATTTGGGGAGCCCACTGAGTGCCGCTCATTCCTCACTCAGTGTGATGTGGTGTTCTCTCTCCAGCCCAACACTTACTCCAGGAGCGCAGCCCGCATCGCCACGTCATTTCTCTCCTTCTTACCGGACGGGGCGTGAGTGGGGCACGTGCAGTCTGGGAGGCGAGGCTGAGTGTATTAACCAGTATCAAGACTTTAAGGAGGAGATGATACGGGTTTTTGACCGTTCTGTTTTTGGGGAGGAGGCTTCCAGGGCCCTGTCTTCCCTATGTCAGGGGAATCGATCCATAACGGATTATTCTATTGAGTTTCGCACTCTCGCTGCCTCAAGTGACTGGAACGAGCCGGCTTTGCTCGCCTTTTCTGGAGGGTCTCCTCGTCGAGGTTAAGGACGAGATCCTCTCCCGGAGGTTCCTTCCAGTCTGGACTCCTTAATAGCTCTCGCTATTCGCATAGAGCGACGGTTTGATCTTCGCCGCCGAGCTCGAGGAAAGGAGCTCGCGTTCTCCGCTGCTCCCCTCTCCACATCACTGCCACCTGCCGCATCACTGCCACCCTCCTCCGCCTCGGCTCGGATGCTGAGCCTATGCAGCTGGGGGTATCCGCATCTCGGCCAAGGAGAAGGAACGGAGAATCACCAATCGCCTCTGTCTCTACTGCGGCTCCGCTGGTCATTTTGTCACCTCATGTCCAGTAAAAGCCAGAGCTCATCAGTAAGAGGAGGGCTACTGGTGAGCGCAACTACTCAGGCCTCTCCTTCTGGATCACGCACTACTTTTCCGGTCCATCTCCGCTGGCCCGGTTCATCTGCTTCCTGCAGTGCCTTGATAGACTCTGGGGCGGAGGGCTGTTTTATGGACGAGACCTGGGCTCGGGAACATGACATTCCTCTCAGACAGTTAGGGAGCCCACGGCCTTGTTCGCTTTAGATGGTAGTTCTCTCCCCAAGATTCAGCGTGAGACGCTGCCTTTAACCCTCACTGTCTCTGGTAATCATAGCGAAACCATTTCTTTTAATTTTTCGTTCACCTTTACACCTGTTGTTTTGGGTCATCCCTGGCTAGTGCGCCATAACCCTTCTATTAATTGGTCTAGTAATACTATCCTATCCTGGAATGTTTCTTGTCATGTAACCTGTTTAATGTCTGCTATCCCTCCTGTTTCCTCTGTCTCTACTTCACAGGAGGAGCCTGGCGATTTGACAGGGGTGCCGGAGGAGTATCACGATCTGCGCACGGTGTTCAGTCGCTCCAAGGCCACTTCTCTCCCTCCACACCGGTCGTATGACTGTAGTATTGATCTCCTTCCGGGAACTACTCCCCCGGGGTAGATTATACTCTCTGTCGGCTCCCGAACGTAAGGCTCGAGGATTATTTGTCGGTTTCGCTCAACGCCGGTACCATTGTCTCCTCCTCCCTCCCCGCCGGAGCGGGGTTTTTTTTTTGTTCAGAAGAAGGACGGGTCCCTGCGCCCATGCGTGATTATCGAGGGCTGAATGACATAACAGTTAAGAATCGTTATCCGCTTCCTCTTATGTCTTCAGCCTTCGAGATCCTGCAGGGAGCCAGGTTTTTCACCAAATTGGACCTTCGTAACGCCTTACCATCTCGTGCGCATCAGGGAGGGGGACGAGTGGGAAGACGGCGTTTACCCACTCCCGTTAGGGCACTTTGAATACCGGGTTCTTCCTTTCGGCCTCGTTAACGCTCCAGCTGTCTTTCAGGCACTAGTTAACGACGTCCTGAGAGACATGCTGAACATTTTTGTTTTCGTTTACATGGATGATATCCTGATTTTTTCTCCGTCTCTCTCGATTCATGTTCAGCACGTGCGACGCCCCTCCAGCGCCTTTTGGAGAACTGTCTTTATGTGAAGGCTGGAGAAGTGCATTTTTCATGCCGCCTCTGTCCCTTTTCTCGGTTCCGTTATTTCCGCTGAGGGCATTAAGATGGATCCCGCTAAGGTCCAGGCTGTCATTGATTGGCCCGTTCCTAAGTCACGCGGCCGAGCTGCAGCGCTTCTGGGCTTCGCTAATTTCTATCGTCGTTTTCATCCGTATTTCGGGTCAGGTGGCAGCTCCCTCACAGCCCTTACTTCTGTTAAGACGTGCTTTAAGTGGTCCGTTTCCGCCCAGGGAGCTTTTTGATCTTCTTAAGAATCGTTTTACATCCGCTCCTATTCTTGTTACACCTGACATCTCTAGCCAGTTTGTTGTTGAGGTTGACGCGTCAGAGGTGGGGCGGGGGAGCCATTCTTTCTCAGCGCTCTCTCTCTGACGGCAAGGTCCATCCCTTGCGCGTTTTTCTCTCATCGCTTATCGCCGTCAGGAACGTAACTATGATGTTGGTAAAACTGCTCGCCATCCGCCTAGCCCTAGGCGAATGGCGACAGTGGTTGGAGGGGGCGACCGTTCCTTTGTCGTTTGGACTGACCAGGAACCTTTGAGTACATCCGTTCAGCCAAACGACTTAATGCGGCTGTCAGGCTCGTTGGGCTCTGTTTTTCGCTCGTTTCGAGTTTGTTATTTCTTATCGTCCGGGCTCAAAAACACCAAGCCTGATGCTTTATCTCGTCTCTTCAGATTCTTCTGAGGTCTCCACCGACCCCCGAGGGGATTCTCCCTGACGGGCGTGTTGTCGGGTTGACTGTCTGGGGAATTGGAGAGGCAGGTAAAGCAAGCACTCGCTCACACTCCGTCGGCCAGCTTGTCCTAGAACCTTCCTGTTCGTTTCCGTTCTACCCCCGGTCCGGCCGTTCTTCAGTGGGCCCACTTCACAAGTTAGCCGGCCACCCCCGGCGTTCGGGTACGCTCGCTTCCATTCGCCAGCGTTTCTGGTGGCCCACTCGGGAACGTGACGCGCGTCGATTTGTCGCCGCTTGTTCGGTCTGCGCGCAGACTAAATCTGGGAACTCTCCTCCTGCCGGCCGTCTCAGACCGCTTCCCATTCCCTCTCGACCGTGGTCTCACATCGCTTTAGATTTTATCACCGGACTGCCTTCATCAGCGGGGAAGACAGTTATTCTTACGGTTGTCGATAGATTCTCTAAGGCGGCTCATTTCATTCCTCTCGATAAGCTCCCTTCTGCTAAGGAGACGGCTCAGATCATTATCGAGAATGTTTTCCGAATTCATGGCCTTCCGTCTGACGTCGTTTCCGACAGAGGCCCGCAGTTCACGCCTCAATTTTGGAGGGAGTTTTGCCGTTTGATTGGGGCTTCCGTCAGTCTCTCGTCCGGCTTTCATCCCCAGTCTAACGGTCAAGCCGAACGGGCCAATCAGACTGTTGGTCGCATTTTACGCAGTCTTTCTTTTCAGAACCCTGCGTCTTGGTCAGAACAGCTCCCCTGGGCAGAGTACGCCCACAACTCGCTTCCCTCGTCTGCTACCGGTCTATCCCCTTTTCAGTGTAGCCTCGGGTACCAGCCTCCGCTGTTCTCATCTCAGCTCGCCGAGTCCTGCGTCCCCTCCGCTCAGGCTTTTGTCCAGCGTTGCGAGCGCACCTGGAAGGGGGTCAGGTCGGCACTTTGCCGTAATAGGGCGCAGACTGTGAGGGCCGCTTAATAAGCGTAGGACCAAGAGTCCTAGATATTGTTGCGGTCAGAGAGTATGGCTCTCCACTCAGAACCTTCCCCTTAAGACAGCTTCTCGCAAGTTGGCCCCGCGGTTCATTGGTCCGTTCCGTATTTCCCAGGTCATTAATCCTGTCGCAGTGCGACTTCTTCTCCGCGCTATCTTCTGTCGCGTTCACCCGGTCTTCCATGTCTCCTGTGTTAAGCCCGTTCTTCGCGCCCCCGCTCGTCCCTCCCCCCCATCCTTGTCGAGGGCGCACCCATCTACAGGGTTCGTAAGATTTGGACATGCGCCCTCGGGGCCGTGGTCATCAGTACCTAGTGGATTGGGAGGGGTACGGTCCTGAGGAGAGGAGTTGGGTTCCCTCTCGGGACGTGCTGGACCGTTCGCTGATCGATGATTTCCTCCGTTGCCGCCAGGTTTCCTCCTCGAGTGCGCCAGGAGGCGCTCGGTGAGTGGGGGGGTACTGTCATGTCTTGTTATGTCTGTTCCTGTCCTTTCTCTTCACTCTCTCTCTCTGCTGGTCTTTTTAGGTTACCTTCTCTGTCTCTCATTCTTCAGCTGTTCTACATCTCCTCTAACTAGCTCATTCACTCTTTCACACCTGTTCTCTCTTCCCCTCTGATTAGGTCTCTATTTCTTTCTCTGTTCCTGCTACTTTCAGTGTCTGATTCTTGTTTGTGTTTTTTGATGCCAGAAGCAAGCTGTCGTCTCGTTTGCTTCCACCTTGTCCTGTCCTGTCGGAGTCTGCCTGGCAGGTGCCACCTGCACTATACTAACGTTCTTTTTGTTCCGCTGACAACGTTGGAAGAGGATTTATGCCATTCCTGTTTTTTCATTAAAGAACTCTGTTTTCTGTTAAAACCGCTTTTGGGTCTTCACTCAAGTTCATAACA
>NW_027004077.1:0-5119 GCF_036934945.1 Oncorhynchus masou masou
GTGTTATGAACTTGAGTGAAGACCCAAAGCGGTTTTAACAGAAAACAGAGTTCTTTAATGAAAATACAGGAATGGCATAAATCCTCTTCCAACGTTGTCAGCGGAACAAAAGAACGTTAGTATAGTGCAGGATGCTCCTGCCAGGCAGACTCCGACAGGACAGGACAAGGTGGAAGCAAACGAGACGACAGCTTGCTTCTGGCATCAAAAAACACAAACAAGAATCAGACACTGAAAGTAGCAGGAACAGAGAAAGAAATAGAGACCTAATCAGAGGGGAAGAGAGAACAGGTGGGGAAAGAGAGAATGAGCTAGTTAGGGGAAATGTAGAACAGCTGAGGGATGAGAGACAGAGAAGGTAACCTAAAAAGACCAGCAGAGAGAGAGAATGAAGAGAAAGGACAGGAACAGACATAACAAGACATGACAGTACCCCCCACTCACCGAGCGCCTCCTGGCGCACTCGAGAGGAAACCTGGCGGCAACGGAGGAAATCATCGATCAGCGAACGGTCCAGCACGTCCCGAGAGGGAACCCAACTCCTCTCCTCAGGACCGTACCCCTCCCAATCCACTAGGTACTGATGACCACGGCCCCGAGGGCGCATGTCCAAAATCTTACGAACCCTGTAGATGGGTGCGCCCTCGACAAGGATGGGGGGGAGGGACGAGCGGGGGCGCGAAGAACGGGCTTAACACAGGAGACATGGAAGACCGGGTGAACGCGACGAAGATAGCGCGGGAGAAGAAGTCGCACTGCGACAGGATTAATGACCTGGGAAATACGGAACGGACCAATGAACCGCGGGGCCAACTTGCGAGAAGCTGTCTTAAGGGGAAGGTTCTGAGTGGAGAGCCATACTCTCTGACCGCAACAATATCTAGGACTCTTGGTCCTACGCTTATTAGCGGCCCTCACAGTCTGCGCCCTATTACGGCAAAGTGCCGACCTGACCCCCTTCCAGGTGCGCTCGCAACGCTGGACAAAAGCCTGAGCGGAGGGGACGCAGGACTCGGCGAGCTGAGATGAGAACAGCGGAGGCTGGTACCCGAGGCTACACTGAAAAGGGGATAGACCGGTAGCAGACGAGGAAGCGAGTTGTGGGCGTACTCTGCCCAGGGGAGCTGTTCTGACCAAGACGCAGGGTTACGAAAGAAAGACTGCGTAAAATGCGACCAACAGTCTGATTGGCCCGTTCGGCTTGGCCGTTAGACTGGGGATGAAAGCCGGACGAGAGACTGACGGAAGCCCCAATCAAACGGCAAAACTCCCTCCAAAATTGAGACGTGAACTGCGGGCCTCTGTCGGAAACGACGTCAGACGGAAGGCCATGAATTCGGAAAACATTCTCGATAATGATCTGAGCCGTCTCCTTAGCAGAAGGGAGCTTATCGAGAGGAATGAAATGAGCCGCCTTAGAGAATCTATCGACAACCGTAAGAATAACTGTCTTCCCCGCTGATGAAGGCAGTCCGGTGATAAAATCTAAAGCGATGTGAGACCACGGTCGAGAGGGAATGGGAAGCGGTCTGAGACGGCCGGCAGGAGGAGAGTTCCCAGATTTAGTCTGCGCGCAGACCGAACAAGCGGCGACAAATCGACGCGCGTCACGTTCCCGAGTGGGCCACCAGAAACGCTGGCGAATGGAAGCGAGCGTACCCCGAAGGCCGGGGTGGCCGGCTAACTTGGCAGAGTGGGCCCACTGAAGAACGGCCGGACGAGTAGGAACGGGAACGAACAGAAGGTTCCTAGGGCAAGCTCGCGGCGACGGAGTGTGAGCGAGTGCTTGCTTTACCTGCCTCTCAATTCCCCAGACAGTCAACCCGACAACACGCCCCTCAGGGAGAATCCCATCGGGGTCGGTGGAGACCTCAGAAGAACTGAAGAGACGAGATAAAGCATCAGGTTTGGTGTTTTTGAGCCCGGACGATAAGAAATAACAAACTCGAAACGAGCGAAAAACAGAGCCCAACGAGCCTGACGCGCATTAAGTCGTTTGGCTGAACGGATGTACTCAAGGTTCCTATGGTCAGTCCAAACGACAAAGGAACAGTCGCCCCCTCCAACCACTGTCGCCATTCGCCTAGGGCTAAGCGGATGGCGAGCAGTTCGCGATTACCAACATCATAGTTACGTTCTGACGGCGATAAGCGATGAGAGAAAAACGCGCAAGGATGGACCTTGCCGTCAGAGAGAGACGCTGAGAAAGAATGGCTCCCACGCCCACCTCTGACGCGTCAACCTCAACAACAAACTGTCTAGAGATGTCAGGTGTAACAAGAATAGGTGCGGATGTAAAACGATTCTTAAGAAGATCAAAAGCTCCCTGGGCGGAAACGGACCACTTAAAGCACGTCTTAACAGAAGTAAGGGCTGTGAGAGGAGCTGCCACCTGACCGAAATTACGGATGAAACGACGGTAGAAATTAGCGAAGCCCAGAAAGCGCTGCAGCTCGACGCGTGACTTAGGAACGGGCCAATCAATGACAGCCTGGACCTTAGCGGGATCCATCTTAATGCCCTCAGCGGAAATAACGGAACCGAGAAAGGGACAGAGGCGGCATGAAAAGTGCACTTCTCAGCCTTCACATAAAGACAGTTCTCCAAAAGGCGCTGGAGGACGCGTCGCACGTGCTGAACATGAATCGAGAGAGACGGTGAAAAAATCAGGATATCATCCATGTAAACGAAAACAAAAATGTTCAGCATGTCTCTCAGGACGTCGTTAACTAGTGCCTGAAAGACAGCTGGAGCGTTAACGAGGCCGAAAGGAAGAACCCGGTATTCAAAGTGCCCTAACGGAGTGTTAAACGCCGTCTTCCACTCGTCCCCCTCCCTGATGCGCACGAGATGGTAGGCGTTACGAAGGTCCAATTTGGTGAAAAACCTGGCTCCCTGCAGGATCTCGAAGGCTGAAGACATAAGAGGAAGCGGATAACGATTCTTAACTGTTATGTCATTCAGCCCTCGATAATCCACGCATGGGCGCAGGGACCCGTCCTTCTTCTGAACAAAAAAGAACCCCGCGCCGGCGGGGAGGAGGAGGAGACTATGGTACCGGCGTCGAGCGAAACCGACAAATAATCCTCGAGAGCCTTACGTTCGGGAGCCGACAGAGAGTATAATCTACCCCGGGGGAGTAGTTCCCGGAAGGAGATCAATACTACAGTCATACGACCGGTGTGGAGGGAGAGAAGTGGCCTTGGAACGACTGAACACCGTGCGCAGATCGTGATACTCCTCCGGCACCCCTGTCAAATCGCCAGGCTCCTCCTGTGAAGAAGAGACAGAGGAAACAGGAGGGATAGCAGACATTAAACAGGTTACATGACAAGAAACATTCCAGGATAGGATAGTATTACTAGACCAATTAATAGAAGGGTTATGGCGCACTAGCCAGGGATGACCCAAAACAACAGGTGTAAAAGGTGAACGAAAAATTAAAAAAGAAATGGTTTCGCTATGATTACCAGAGACAGTGAGGGTTAAAGGCAGCGTCTCACGCTGAATCTTGGGGAGAGAACTACCATCTAAAGCGAACAAGGCCCTGGGCTCCCCTAACTGTCTGAGAGGAATGTCATGTTCCCGAGCCCAGGTCTCGTCCATAAAACAGCCCTCCGCCCCAGAGTCTATCAAGGCACTGCAGGAAGCAGATGAACCGGGCCAGCGGAGATGGACCGGAAAGGTAGTGCGTGATCCAGAAGGAGAGGCCTGAGTAGTTGCGCTCACCAGTAGCCCTCCTCTTACTGATGAGCTCTGGCTTTTACTGGACATGAGGTGACAAAATGACCAGCGGAGCCGCAGTAGAGACAGAGGCGATTGGTGATTCTCCGTTCCCTCTCCTTGGCCGAGATGCGAATACCCCCCAGCTGCATAGGCTCAGCATCCGAGCCGGCGGAGGAGGGTGGCAGTGATGCGGCAGGTGGCAGTGATGTGGAGAGGGAGCAACGGAGAACGTGAGCTCCTTTCCACGAGCTCGGCGACGAAGATCAAACCGTCGCTCTATGCGAATAGCGAGAGCTATTAAGGAGTCCAGACTGGAAGGAACCTCCCGGGAGAGGATCTCATCCTTAACCTCGACGTGGAGACCCTCCAGAAAACGAGCGAGCAAAGCCGGCTCGTTCCAGTCACTAGAGGCAGCGGAGTGCGAAACTCAATAGAATAATCCGTTATGGATCTATTCCCCTGACATAGGGAAGACAGGGCCCTGGAAGCCTCCTCGCCAAAAACAGAACGGTCAAAAACCCGTATCATCTCCTCCTTAAAGTCCTGATACTGGTTAATACACTCAGCCCTCGCCTCCCAGACTGCCGTGCCCCACTCACGCGCCCGTCCGGTAAGGAGAGAAATGACGTAGGCGATGCGGGCTGCGCTCCTGGAGTAAGTGTTGGGCTGGAGAGAGAACACCACATCACACTGAGTGAGGAATGAGCGGCACTCAGTGGGCTCCCCAGAGTAACACGGCGGGTTGTTGATCCTGGGCTCCGGAGACTCGGAAACCCTGGAAGTGGGCGGTGGATCGAGGTGGAGTTGGTGAACCCGTCTTGTGAGGTCGGAGACTTGGACGGCCAGGGTCTCAACGGCATGTTGAGCAGCAGACAATTCCTCCTCGTGTCTGCCTAGCATCGCTCCCTGGATCTCGACGGCGGAGTGAAAAGGGTCCGGAGCCGCTGGGTCCATTCTTGGTCTGATTCTTCTGTTATGAACTTGAGTGAAGACCCAAAGCGGTTTTAACAGAAAACAGAGTTCTTTAATGAAAATACAGGAATGGCATAAATCCTCTTCCAACGTTGTCAGCGGAACAAAAAGAACGTTAGTATAGTGCAGGATACTCCTGCCAGGCAGACTCCGACAGGACAGGACAAGGTGGAAGCAAACGAGACGACAGCTTGCTTCTGGCATCAAAAAACACAAACAAGAATCAGACACTGAAAGTAGCAGGAACAGAGAAGAAATAGAGACCTAATCAGAGGGGAAGAGAGAACAGGTGGGGAAAGAGAGAATGAGCTAGTTAGGGGAAATGTAGAACAGCTGAGGGATGAGAGACAGAGAAGGTAACCTAAAAAGACCAGCAGAGAGAGAGAATGAAGAGAAAGGACAGGAACAGACATAACAAGAC
>NW_027004078.1:0-5118 GCF_036934945.1 Oncorhynchus masou masou
CTGTCATGTCTTGTTATGTCTGTTCCTGTCCTTTCTCTTCATTCTCTCTCTCTGCTGGTCTTTTTAGGTTACCTTCTCTGTCTCTCATCCCTCAGCTGTTCTACATTTCCCTAACTAGCTCATTCTCTCTTTCCCCACCTGTTCTCTCTTCCCCTCTGATTAGGTCTCTATTTCTTTCTCTGTTCCTGCTACTTTCAGTGTCTGATTCTTGTTTGTGTTTTTTGATGCCAGAAGCAAGCTGTCGTCTCGTTTGCTTCCACCTTGTCCTGTCCTGTCGGAGTCTGCATGGCAGGTGCATCCTGCATTATACTACGTTCTTTGTTCCATTGACTACGTTGGAAGAGGATTTATGCCATTCCTGTTTTTTATTAAAGAACTCTGTTTTCTGTTAAAACCGCGTTTGGGTCTTCACTCAAGTTCATAACAGAAGAATCAGACCAAGAATGGACCCAGCGGCTCCGGACCCTTTTCACTCCGCCGTCGAGATCCAGGGAGCGATGCTAGGCAGACACGAGGAGGAATTGTCTGCTGCTCAACATGCCGTTGAGACCCTGGCCGTCCAAGTCTCCGACCTCACAAGACGGGTTCACCAACTCCACCTCGATCCACCGCCCACTTCCAGGGTTTCCGAGTCTCCGGAGCCCAGGATCAACAACCCGCCGTGTTACTCTGGGGAGCCCACTGAGTGCCGCTCATTCCTCACTCAGTGTGATGTGGTGTTCTCTCTCCAGCCCAACACTTACTCCAGGAGCGCAGCCCGCATCGCCTACGTCATTTCTCTCCTTACCGGACGGGCGCGTGAGTGGGGCACGGCAGTCTGGGAGGCGAGGGCTGAGTGTATTAACCAGTATCAGGACTTTAAGGAGGAGATGATACGGGTTTTTGACCGTTCTGTTTTTGGCGAGGAGGCTTCCAGGGCCCTGTCTTCCCTATGTCAGGGGAATAGATCCATAACGGATTATTCTATTGAGTTTCGCACTCTCGCTGCCTCTAGTGACTGGAACGAGCCGGCTTTGCTCGCTCGTTTTCTGGAGGGTCTCCACGTCGAGGTTAAGGATGAGATCCTCTCCCGGGAGGTTCCTTCCAGTCTGGACTCCTTAATAGCTCTCGCTATTCGCATAGAGCGACGGTTTGATCTTCGTCGCCGAGCTCGTGGAAAGGAGCTCACGTTCTCCGTTGCTCCCCTCTCCACATCACTGCCACCTGCCGCATCACTGCCACCCTCCCCCGCCGGCTCGGATGCTGAGCCTATGCAGCTGGGGGGTATTCGCATCTCGGCCAAGGAGAGGGAACGGAGAATCACCAATCGCCTCTGTCTCTACTGCGGCTCCGCTGGTCATTTTGTCACCTCATGTCCAGTAAAAGCCAGAGCTCATCAGTAAGAGGAGGGCTACTGGTGAGCGCAACTACTCAGGCCTCTCCTTCTGGATCACGCACTACCTTTCCGGTCCATCTCCGCTGGCCCGGTTCATCTGCTTCCTGCAGTGCCTTGATAGACTCTGGGGCGGAGGGCTGTTTTATGGACGAGACCTGGGCTCGGGAACATGACATTCCTCTCAGACAGTTAGGGGAGCCCAGGGCCTTGTTCGCTTTAGATGGTAGTTCTCTCCCCAAGATTCAGCGTGAGACGCTGCCTTTAACCCTCACTGTCTCTGGTAATCATAGCGAAACCATTTCTTTTTTAATTTTTCGTTCACCTTTTACACCTGTTGTTTTGGGTCATCCCTGGCTAGTGCGCCATAACCCTTCTATTAATTGGTCTAGTAATACTATCCTATCCTGGAATGTTTCTTGTCATGTAACCTGTTTAATGTCTGCTATCCCTCCTGTTTCCTCTGTCTCTTCTTCACAGGAGGAGCCTGGCGATTTGACAGGGGTGCCGGAGGAGTATCACGATCTGCGCACGGTGTTCAGTCGTTCCAAGGCCACTTCTCTCCCTCCACACCGGTCGTATGACTGTAGTATTGATCTCCTTCCGGGAACTACTCCCCCGGGGTAGATTATACTCTCTGTCGGCTCCCGAACGTAAGGCTCTCGAGGATTATTTGTCGGTTTCGCTCGACGCCGGTACCATAGTCTCCTCCTCCTCCCCGCCGGCGCGGGGTTCTTTTTTGTTCAGAAGAAGGACGGGTCCCTGCGCCCATGCGTGGATTATCGAGGGCTGAATGACATAACAGTTAAGAATCGTTATCCGCTTCCTCTTATGTCTTCAGCCTTCGAGATCCTGCAGGGAGCCAGGTTTTTCACCAAATTGGACCTTCGTAACGCCTACCATCTCGTGCGCATCAGGGAGGGGGACGAGTGGAAGACGGCGTTTAACACTCCGTTAGGGCACTTTGAATACCGGGTTCTTCCTTTCGGCCTCGTTAACGCTCCAGCTGTCTTTCAGGCACTAGTTAACGACGTCCTGAGAGACATGCTGAACATTTTTGTTTTCGTTTACATGGATGATATCCTGATTTTTTCACCGTCTCTCTCGATTCATGTTCAGCACGTGCGACGCGTCCCCTCCAGCGCCTTTGGAGAACTGTCTTTATGTGAAGGCTGAGAAGTGCACTTTTGAGGCCGCTTCTCAAGTCCCTTTCTCGGTTCCGTTATTTCCGCTGGAGGGCATTAAGATGGATCCCGCTAAGGTCCAGGCTGTCATTGATTGGGCCCGTTCCTAAGTCACGCGCCGAGCTGCAGCGCTTCTGGGCTTCGCTAATTTTCACTGCCGTTTCATCCGTAATTTCGGGTCAGGTGGCAGCTCCTCTCACAGCCCTTACTTCTGTTAAGACGTGCTTTAAGTGGTCCGTTTCCTGCCCAGGGAGCTTTTGATCTTCTTAAGAATCGCTTTACATCCGCACCTATTCTGTTACACCTGACATCTCTAGACAGTTTGCTGTTGAGGTTGACGCGCTGAGAGGTGGGCGGGGGAGCCATTCTTTCTCAGCGTCTTCTCTCTGACGGTCCATCCTGCGCGTTTTTCTCATCGCTATCGCCGTCAGAACGTAACTATGATGTTGGTAATCGCGAACTGCTCGCCATCCGCTTAGCCCTAGGCGAATGGCGACAGTGGTTGGAGGGGGCGACCGTTCCTTTGTCGTTTGGACTGACCATAGGAACCTTGAGTACATCCGTTCAGCCAAACGACTTAATGCGCGTCAGGCTCGTTGGGCTCTGTTTTTCGCTCGTTTCGAGTTTGTTATTTCTTATCGTCCGGGCTCAAAGAACACCAAACCTGATGCTTTATCTCGTCTCTTCAGTTCTTCTGAGGTCTCCACCGACCCCGATGGGATTCTCCCTGAGGGGCGTGTTGTCGGGTTGACTGTCTGGGGAATTGAGAGGCAGGTAAAGCAAGCACTCGCTCACACTCCGTCGCCGCGAGCTTGTCCTAGGAACCTTCTGTTCGTTCCCGTTCCTACTCGTCCGGCCGTTCTTCAGTGGGCCCACTCTGCCAAGTTAGCCGGCCACCCCGGCGTTCGGGGTACGCTCGCTTCCATTCGCCAGCGTTTCTGGTGGCCCACTCGGGAACGTGACGCGCGTCGATTTGTCGCCGCTTGTTCGGTCTGCGCGCAGACTAAATCTGGGAACTCTCCTCCTGCCGGCCGTCTCAGACCGCTTCCCATTCCCTCTCGACCGTGGTCTCACATCGCTTTAGATTTTATCACCGGACTGCCTTCATCAGCGGGGAAGACAGTTATTCTTACGGTTGTCGATAGATTCTCTAAGGCGGCTCATTTCATTCCTCTCGATAAGCTCCCTTCTGCTAAGGAGACGGCTCAGATCATTATCGAGAATGTTTTCCGAATTCATGGCCTTCCGTCTGACGTCGCTTCCGACAGAGGCCCGCAGTTCACGTCTCAATTTTGGAGGGAGTTTTGCCGTTTGATTGGGGCTTCCGTCAGTCTCTCGTCCGGCTTTCATCCCCAGTCTAACGGCCAAGTCGAACGGGCCAATCAGACTGTTGGTCGCATTTTACGCAGTCTTTCTTTTCGTAACCCTGCGTCTTGGTCAGAACAGCTCCCTGGGCAGAGTACGCCCACAACTCGCTTCCTCGTCTGCTACCGGTCTATCCCCTTTTCAGTGTAGCCTCGGGTACCAGCCTCCGCTGTTCTCATCTCAGCTCGCCGAGTCCTGCGTCCCCTCCGCTCAGGCTTTTGTCCAGCGTTGCGAGCGCACCTGGAAGGGGGTCAGGTCGGCACTTTGCCGTAATAGGGCGCAGACTGTGAGGGCCGCTAATAAGCGTAGGACCAAGAGTCCTAGATATTGTTGCGGTCAGAGAGTATGGCTCTCCACTCAGAACCTTCCCCTTAAGACAGCTTCTCGCAAGTTGGCCCCGCGGTTCATTGGTCCGTTCCGTATTTCCCAGGTCATTAATCCTGTCGCAGTGCGACTTCTTCTCCCGCGCTATCTTCGTCGCGTTCACCCGGTCTTCCATGTCTCCTGTGTTAAGCCCGTTCTTCGCGCCCCCGCTCGTCCCTCCCCCCATCCTTGTCGAGGGCGCACCCATCTACAGGGTTCGTAAGATTTTGGACATGCGCCTCGGGGCCGTGGTCATCAGTACCTAGTGGATTGGGAGGGGTACGGTCCTGAGGAGAGGAGTTGGGTTCCCTCTCGGGACGTGCTGGACCGTTCGCTGATCGATGATTTCCTCCGTTGCCGCCAGGTTTCTCCTCGAGTGCGCCAGGAGGCGCTCGGTGAGTGGGGGGTACTGTCATGTCTTGTTATGTCTGTTCCTGTCCTTTCTCTTCATTCTCTCTCTGCTGGTCTTTTTAGGTTACCTTCTCTGTCTCTCATCCCTCAGCTGTTCTACATTTCCCCTAACTAGCTCATTCTCTCTTTCCCCACCTGTTCTCTCTTCCCCCTCTGATTAGGTCTCTATTTCTTTCTCTGTTCCTGCTACTTTCAGTGTCTGATTCTTGTTTGTGTTTTTTGATGCCAGAAGCAAGCTGTCGTCTCGTTTGCTTCCACCTTGTCCTGTCCTGTCGGAGTCTGCATGGCAGGTGCAACCTGCATTATACTACGTTCTTTGTTCCATTGACTACGTTGGAAGAGGATTTATGCCATTCCTGTTTTTTATTAAAGAACTCTGTTTTCTGTTAAAACCGCGTTTGGGTCTTCACTCAAGTTCATAAC
>NW_027004079.1:0-5118 GCF_036934945.1 Oncorhynchus masou masou
TGTTATGTACTTGAGTGAAGACCCAAAAGCGGTTTTAACAGAAAACAGAGTTCTTTAATGAAAAACAGGAATGGCATAAATCCTCTTCCAACGTAGTCAATGGAACAAAAGAACGTTAGTATAATGCAGGATGCACCTGCCAGGCAGACTCCGACAGGATAGGACAAGGTGGAAGCAAACGAGACGACAGCTTGCTTCTGGCATCAAAAACACAAACAAGAATCAGACACTGAAAGTAGCAGGAACAGAGAGAAATAGAGACCTAATCAGAGGGGAAGAGAGAACAGGTGGGAAAGAGTGAATGAGCTAGTTAGGGGAGATGTAGAACAGCTGAAGAATGAGAGACAGAGAAGGTAACCTAAAAAGACCAGCAGAGAGAGACAGAGTGAAGAGAAAGGACAGGAACAGACATAACAAGACATGACAGTACCCCCCCACTCACCGAGCGCCTCCTGGCGCACTCGAGGAGGAAACCTGGCGGCAACGGAGGAAATCATCGATCAGCGAACGGTCCAGCACGTCCCGAGAGGGAACCCAACTCCTCTCCTCAGGACCGTACCCCTCCCAATCCACTAGGTACTGATGACCACGGCCCCGAGGCGCATGTCCAAAATCTTACGAACCCTGTAGATGGGTGCGCCCTCGACAAGGATGGGGGGGGGAGGGACGAGCGGGGGCGCGAAGAACGGGCTTAACACAGGAGACATGGAAGACCGGGTGAACGCGACGAAGATAGCGCGGGAGAAGAAGTCGCACTGCGACAGGATTAATGACCTGAGAAATACGGAACGGACCAATGAACCGCGGGGCCAACTTGCGAGAAGCTGTCTTAAGGGGAAGGTTCTGAGTGGAGAGCCATACTCTCTGACCGCAACAATATCTAGGACTCTTGGTCCTACGCTTATTAGCGGCCCTCACAGTCTGCGCCCTATTACGGCAAAGTGCCGACCTGACCCCCTTCCAGGTGCGCTCGCAACGCTGGACAAAAGCCTGAGCGGAGGGACGCAGGACTCGGCGAGCTGAGATGAGAACAGCGGAGGCTGGTACCCGAGGCTACTCTGAAAAGGAGATAGACCGGTAGCAGACGAGGAAGCGAGTTGTGGGCGTACTCTGCCCAGGGGAGCTGTTCTGACCAAGACGCAGGGTTACGAAAAGAAAGACTGCGTAAAATGCGACCAACAGTCTGATTGGCCCGTTCGGCTTGACCGTTAGACTGGGGATGAAAGCCGGACGAGAGACTGACGGAAGCCCCAATCAAACGGCAAAACTCCCTCCAAAATTGAGACGTGAACTGCGGGCCTCTGTCGGAAACGACGTCAGACGGAAGGCCATGAATTCGGAAAACATTCTCGATAATGATCTGAGCCGTCTCCTTAGCAGAAGGGAGCTTAGCGAGAGGAATGAAATGAGCCGCCTTAGAGAATCTATCGACAACCGTAAGAATAACTGTCTTCCCCGCTGATGAAGGCAGTCCGGTGATAAAATCTAAAGCGATGTGAGACCACGGTCGAGAGGGAATGGGAAGCGGTCTGAGACGGCCGGCAGGAGGAGAGTTCCCAGATTTAGTCTGCGCGCAGACCGAACAAGCGGCGACAAATCGACGCGCGTCACGTTCCCGAGTGGGCCACCAGAAACGCTGGCGAATGGAAGCGAGCGTACCCCGAACGCCGGGGTGGCCGGCTAACTTGGCAGAGTGGGCCCACTGAAGAACGGCCGGACGAGTAGGAACGGGAACGAACAGAAGGTTCCTAGGACAAGCTCGCGGCGACGGAGTGTGAGCGAGTGCTTGCTTTACCTGCCTCTCAATTCCCCAGACAGTCAACCCGACAACACGCCCGTCAGGGAGAATCCCCTCGGGGTCGGTGGAGACCTCAGAAGAACTGAAGAGACGAGATAAAGCATCAGGCTTGGTGTTTTTGAGCCCGGACGATAAGAAATAACAAACTCGAAACGAGCGAAAAACAGAGCCCAACGAGCCTGACGCGCATTAAGTCGTTTGGCTGAACGGATGTACTCAAGGTTCCTATGGTCAGTCCAAGCGACAAAGGAACAGTCGCCCCCTCCAACCACTGTCGCCATTCGCCTAGGGCTAAGCGGATGGCGAGCAGTTCGCGATTACCAACATCATAGTTACGTTCTGACGGCGATAAGCGATGAGAGAAAAACGCGCAAGGATGGACCTTGCCGTCAGAGAGAAGCGCTGAGAAAGAATGGCTCCCACGCCCACCTCTGACGCGTCAACCTCAACAACAAACTGACTAGAGATGTCAGGTGTAACAAGAATAGGTGCGGATGTAAAGCGATTCTTAAGAAGATCAAAAGCTCCCTGGGCGGAAACGGACCACTTAAAGCACGTCTTAACAGAAGTAAGGGCTGTGAGGGGAGCTGCCACCTGACCGAAATTACGGATGAAACGACGATAGAAATTAGCGAAGCCCAGAAAGCGCTGCAGCTCGGCGCGTGACTTAGGAACGGGCCAATCAATGACAGCCTGGACCTTAGCGGGATCCATCTTAATGCCCTCATGGAAATACGGAGCCGAGAAAAGGGACAGAGGCGGCATAGAGAAGATGCACTTCTCAGCCTTCACATGAAGACAGTTCTCCAAAGGCGCTGGAGGACGGCGTCAGCACGTGCTGAACATGAATCGAGAGAGAGGTGAAAAAAATCAGGATATCGTCCATGTGAAAACAAAATGTTCAGCATGTCTCTCAGGGCCGTCGATTATAACTAGTGCCTGAAAGACAGCTGGGGCGTGCGAGGCCGAGGAAGGAGCCCGGTATTCAAAGTGCCTAACGGAGTGTTAAAGCGCCGTCTTCCCTCGTCCCCCTCTGATGCGCACGGAGATGGTAGGCGTTACGAAGGTCAATTTGGTGAAAAACCTGGCTCCCTGCAGGATCTCGAAGGCTGAAGACATAAGAGGAGCGGATAGCGATTCTTAACTGTTATGTCATTCAGCCCTCGATAATCACGCATGGGCGCAGGGACCCGTCCTTCTTCTGAACAAAAAAAAACCCCGCTCCGGCGGGGAGAGGAGGAGGAGACTATGGTACCGGCGTCGAGCGAAACCGACAAATAATCCTCGAGAGCCTTACGTTCGGGAGCCGACAGAGAGTATAATCTACCCCGGGGGAGTAGTTCCCGGAAGGAGATCAATACTACAGTCATACGACCGGTGTGGAGGGAGAGAAGTGGCCTTGGAACGACTGAACACCGTGCGCAGATCGTGATACTCCTCCGGCACCCCTGTCAAATCGCCAGGCTCCTCCTGTGAAGAAGAGACAGAGGAAACAGGAGGGATAGCAGACATTAAACAGGTCACATGACAAGAAACATTCCAGGATAGGATAGTATTACTAGACCAATTAATAGAAGGGTTATGGCGCACTAGCCAGGGATGACCCAAAACAACAGGTGTAAAAGGTGAACGAAAAATTAAAAAAGAAATGGTTTCGCTATGATTACCAGAGACAGTGAGGGTTAAAGGCAGCGTCTCACGCTGAATCTTGGGGAGAGAACTACCATCTAAAGCGAACAAGGCCGTGGGCTCCCTAACTGTCTGAGAGGAATGTCATGTTCCCGAGCCCAGGTCTCGTCCATAAAACAGCCCTCCGCCCCAGAGTCTATCAAGGCACTGCAGGAAGCAGATGAACCGGGCCAGCGGAGATGGACCGGAAAGGTAGTGCGTGATCCAGAAGGAGAGGCCTGAGTAGTTGCGCTCACCAGTAGCCCTCCTCTTACTGATGAGCTCTGGCTTTTACTGGACATGAGGTGACAAAATGACCAGCGGAGCCGCAGTAGAGACAGAGGCGATTGGTGATTCTCCGTTCCTTCTCCTTGGCCGAGATGCGGATACCCCCCAGCTGCATAGGCTCAGCATCCGAGCCGGCGGAGGAGGGTGGCAGTGATGCGGCAGGTGGCAGTGATGTGGAGAGGGAGCAACGGAGAACGCGAGCTCCTTTCCACGAGCTCGGCGACGAAGATCAAACCGTCGCTCTATGCGAATAGCGAGAGCTATTAAGGAGTCCAGACTGGAAGGAACCTCCCGGGAGAGGATCTCATCCTTAACCTCGACGAGGAGACCCTCCAGAAAACGAGCGAGCAAAGCCGGCTCGTTCCAGTCACTAGAGGCAGCGGAGTGCGAAACTCAATAGAATAATCCGTTATGGATCGATTCCCCTGACATAGGGAAGACAGGGCCCTGGAAGCCTCCTCCCCAAAAACAGAACGGTCAAAAACCCGTATCATCTCCTCCTTAAAGTCCTGATACTGGTTAATACACTCAGCCCTCGCCTCCCAGATTGCCGTGCCCCACTCACGCGCCCGTCCGGTAAGGAGAGAAATGACGTAGGCGATGCGGGCTGCGCTCCTGGAGTAAGTGTTGGGCTGGAGAGAGAACACCACATCACACTGAGTGAGGAATGAGCGGCACTCAGTGGGCTCCCCAGAGTAACACGGCGGGTTGTTGATCCTGGGCTCCGGAGACTCGGAAACCCTGGAAGTGGGCGGTGGATCGAGGTGGAGTTGGTGAACCTGTCTTGTGAGGTCGGAGACTTGGACGGCCAGGGTCTCAACGGCATGTCGAGCAGCAGACAATTCCTCCTCGTGTCTGCCTAGCATCGCTCCCTGGATCTCGACGGCGGAGTGAAAAGGGTCCGGGCCGCTGGGTCCATTCTTGGTCTGATTCTTCTGTTATGTACTTGAGTGAAGACCCAAAGCGGTTTTAACAGAAAACAGAGTTCTTTAATGAAAAACAGGAATGGCATAAATCCTCTTCCAACGTAGTCAATGGAACAAAAAGAACGTTAGTATAATGCAGGATGCACCTGCCAGGCAGACTCCGACAGGATAGGACAAGGTGGAAGCAAACGAGACGACAGCTTGCTTCTGGCATCAAAAACACAAACAAGAATCAGACACTGAAAGTAGCAGGAACAGAGAGAGAAATAGAGACCTAATCAGAGGGGAAGAGAGAACAGGTGGGAAAGAGTGAATGAGCTAGTTAGGGGAGATGTAGAACAGCTGAAGAATGAGAGACAGAGAAGGTAACCTAAAAAGACCAGCAGAGAGAGACAGAGTGAAGAGAAAGGACAGGAACAGACATAACAAGACATGACA